>NC_057805.1:89626626-89716129 GCF_018294505.1 Triticum aestivum
GTCGATTCAGTCGACTGAAGTGTAGCTAAATCGGAGCAGCATCGCAAGTAAGAGCAAGAGCAGCAGCGCGAGCAAGAGCAAGAGCAGACAAGGCAGGGGACCGAGAGCAAGAGCAGATCAGCAGCGCGAGCAAGAGCTAAAGCATCAGCGGCTCCTAGTGATGTGGATGTCGCCGCCGAGGGAGCGACGCCGTGCAGGAAGTGGCCAGCGACGCCGCCGTGGATGGAGTCGCGCCGTGTCGGCTCGGGACCGAGCGCCGGCAGCACCGTGAGATCAAATCAAGAAGAAAATGGGGCGATTAGTGTACAACCTCTTTGGTGGCGCCGATTAGGCCGCAGCTTCATCCGAGGAAACGGTGATGATGATGCTCTTGCTGTGGTGCAGGTGAAGACGGCGGCGTGGGAATGGAGGTGGCGCGAAAGACGAGGGGAATGTCGAGGCAGCTCCTTGGAGGTGGAGGACGGGGTGGCTGAACCAGCGGGACAACCAGATCGATGATGGATCCTCATCCAGTATGGTGGATGGGGGACGTCGAGGTGTTGCTGTGGACGACATCGTCGGGGAAGAGGCTTCGGCTGGGTGTCGGACGGAGGAGGGTGTGGGGCTTCGCGGGTTTTCCCGGCCTCGGTGTACGAATGAGTGGGCGGATGGGATGGGAGTGGGGAACCATGGCTTAGGGACGCACTTGTTCGAAATGTGGGGTAAGTTACAAAAGTACCCCCACCGATTTGAGGCGGTTCTTTCAGTTCAGGGGTATCACGAGCATTTCGCGTGTCGGGATTTCACAGGAGGTGGGAGTTTTCGCGCGCGTTGTAATTTTGGAATAGCAAGGCGCGGGTTGAGATGGAGGGAGTTGTCGGAGCACAGCGAGACAAAGATTTATCTTAAATATTTCGGGGTAACAAGGTGAGGTTTGAAGAGGCGGGAGTTTCGCAGCAGGATAGACAGAGACGCTAGCTTGAAATTTCGGCATAACAAGGCGCCACTTGAAATTTTGGGAGAACAAGCTTAACGTGTACCCCCAAAAAAGAAAATTTAGACTAGTATGATATACTACGTACAATGTGTTTAACACGCACAACACACACAGAGACACCGTTTAGACTAGTAAGGCGCACGTGCATTGCACTTATGAGATTTGGCAACCAAATTATGAATAAATACCACATTATAGCATGTAAGATTTGAGTCATATATGCATGATGTAGATGTTCGTTTAATTCTTATAGTTCATTTCATTCAAAATCATCTAGTTTTTATAAGAAAGCTAATCTATTTTAAGATTCATGGAATTGTGCATTGTAAGGCATAAAGTAAAAACAAATCAAGTAGAAAAACATTTGGGCAATTCTGATACGAAAGATTGTGTTTGTGTTTGTGTTTTGAGGTTTGTGCATTATGCTTAAGTTCAACCATAGAGTCTTCTAGATTGTACATGTGGCGAAATCTGGTGGAATCTAGATGATATCCAACGGCCAGTAGTGCTCAAATTTGCCTGCTCTGCACCATCGGATTGGCCTCATCCAACGACAATCCTTCAAAGTTAAAGTTATCTGCACACTATATAAAAATTATAATATATATAGGGGTATAGATATAGATATGTGGTGCGAAAGCCACCCATCATCTCCAATTAGAATAGTGTGTCCATGCACGGATGCAATGTGGCCAAACGATGTCTACCATCGGTATCTCAAATTCAAACCAGTCTGACCTTGTTCAATGTGTATACATTACAACATGCTCGTTTCCAAACCACACCGCGCAGATCTCCGTTATATTCATGCATGCATGGGTTTCAAACATCATGATCTCTTATTCAAATATTTGAATTCAACTTTACATTGATTATGACCTCACCTAGTCTTTTACACCCACACATTGGTCTTCTCTTTATAATTGTACCACTAACTTTCTCTCGTGCATGCATGCACACACACACTACGAGTCGGCATTATCCATCGCACACATGCAATCTTTTTCTTCAGGTCGGTCTCCCATGAAGGCACACACACGCACACATCCCCCTCTCCATCATATTGGGCATTCTTTATCTCTCACGTGCATGTGCAACGATCGATGTTCCTAGTTGAATTGCCATTATTTGTTTTTACTTTATGATTTACAACGCACAATTCCATGAATCATAAAATAGATTAAGGGCTTCTTTAATTCAAAGTATTCTCAAAGGAATTTTGTGGGATTCTAATCCTTAGGAATTTTTCCTATCGTGGTTGTTTGATTCGTAGGATTGTAAACCATAGGAATTTTTCCATATGATTCATTTGCACTAGATTTCATAGGAAACATCCCATCCACTCAAACCTCTTTGAAAGAATTCTGCGTTTTTCTATGCACAATCAAACACTCGTACAATCCTGTAGGATTCAAGATGACATTCCACTCTAATCCCATGTTTCTCCTATTCCCGCGTTTTGGAAATCCTACGAATCAAAGAGGCCCTAGGTTTTTTATAAAAACTAATTGATTTCGAATGAGATGAACTATAAGAGTTAAACGAAGGTCTACATCAGGCATATATGACTCAAAGCTTACATGCTATAGTGTGGTATTTATTCATAATTTGGTTGCAAAATCTGACGCGTGCAATGCACGTGTACCTTACTAGTACTTCGAGTATGTGCAAAACACAATGGCACGCTACACAGTGTCTCTCTTATAGTTCATGAAGCCACGTGGAACATGTGGAGGCGTTGTCGCGACATCCTTGTGTGGATTGATCACAGTGACGTGCTGTTGGTTCCAGAAGAATGTACTCGTCCTCCCTGAGCCACACTGGCGGTACATGCACGAAGCAAAGATGTGCACGCACGACACGCACGCACTCATTCCCTCGCACGCACACGTGGGTACATGGGCGGATGCAATTTTGTACCAAGATCCACCCCATGTGATAATTTGACGCGTGTAAAGTCCTTCACTTCATTGATGGTCAATTAATATAGCGCATGCAAATTGAGTGGACGTGAGGGAGGAAGAAAGACATTACTACTCCACTGCGCGCATGCGAGTAGTTAAATCATGGGTTTCTAGTAGTACTTCCATTGGTCTCCTTCGTATTTTGTGCCAATTTTTGACAGTAACATAATATTTACACATCTGAGCAGTGTAGTCTACTTGAAATTTATGTTCCACTAAACTCATCGGGAGCCGTTTTGGGTCTCGAAACCAAAACCCATCAATTTATCTTTACCTTGTTCCCATCACATTCGGAAGTACTAGTGCTACAATTAAGTGCAAGCCTGCTCACACCTACTAGTACGTACCAAACCTGAACGTGTTCCCACTATGCAGGTATTAGTACTAGTGCTAGTACTTAGGTTATAAAAAGGGGAACTACCTAACCGAAAATTACTATACCTTTCCTCCTCATAAGTGCTTCTTCTTCGTCCGTCCTTGCCATGTCCGGTGCGCAGAGCTCTAGGTCGAGAACTACTCGTAACAAGGGAGTGGCAACCAAGGCTGCGGAAAAAATGAGGGGGCTCGCCGCCACGCAGAGACCTCAAAAGATCTCTCACGAGCTGGCGATGGCTCCTAGGAGCGACCTAGCTGCGGAGGCGAACATGCCGACTGGCATGGCTGGAGTCGTTATCCCTCGACGGCATGCCCGATTAGCTCAATAAGCACCTCAATAAGCAGAAGGAGTTCATCCACGGCTTGGTGGAGCTGCTAAAGGAGAGCCTCGACGACATGCCCGCTGAGCTCAATAAGCAGGGGAGTTGACCGCCGGCTTGGTGATGCTGCTGAAGAAGAGCATTGCCTCGGAGAATAAGGCCACCGGTGAAATCCTGCAACTTCAGGAGGACAGGGAGAAGCTTTGCCACGAGCTCGACCTGCTGAAGGAGAAGAACACCGGCTGGAAGAAGCTGCATGAGAGTAGTAGTTCCTCGATGAAGATGATGCAGGCCCTCGTCATGGAACGAAAGGAGGAGTTGGCGAAGCTTCGCATCAAGCACCCGGCTGCTGTCAAGGTACGTAATGCGGCCGTGGAACAGATGATGAAGGCTCGCGTAGAGAAATGCCGCATCATGGACAGAATGAAGAAGATGGCGGAGGAGACGCGCAAGGAGATGGAGGTCGTGGAGGCGATGAAGAAGCAGTTACGACTCCACGGCGAATTAGATCATTTGGGGTGATAATCTTCCTTCTTCTTTTGCTCCTGTGTTTCTTCTTTTGCTTCGGGTGTTTCGCCGCACGTGACTTTCTCTGCGAGGCATGAATAGAACAATGCTAACAATGAGATGACTAGCAAATTAGATCATTTTTTATCGCCATATGGCACTGGGCTGCCGTGTTTCGTGCTCCCCCGTTGTAGTACTACTCCAGTGGAAAACTTGAGTATACCGCATGGTTCTTTGCTCCTCCTCAGGTCGTCGGCACATTTATACGAGCAGTCAAATCACAAGGCCCCGCCTTCCAGCAGTAATGAGCCGTCAAATCACAAAAGGCCCTCGCCTCTCGTGAAAAGGACCAAGCTAGACTGTCCCGCCCTCTAGCCTTTTAAAAAATGTATACATTTGTACAGTAGTATCGATGGATTGTGCCATGGAGCAAAACTAACAAGATGAAATTAAAGAAAAAAGGTGGTACATATAGAGAGCGCTCGTCGCCAAATTATGCATATACTATATGACACTACCCACTATGAAGGTACTAGTAATATAGACTAGTAACTAGTCTATGTTACTCTCCACTATGACCAGCCAAAGTCGAGGCACGGATACCAATGAGGGCCTGGTTGTGTCTATACTTGGACAACTCACCCGACTGCATGCGCACCAGGCAGACGAAGCTCGTGTCGTGTTGGTGCCGTGTGCGGCCTGCACATTAACCAAAACCTCGCGCCTCCATCTTAGCCTCCGCGTTTTAAACTTCTCAATCTCAAGGCCAAGGAGCAACGTGAAACCTATGATAGAGCCAATCGGATGGTTGAGAACACTACAATTCGTAGCTACAGATGCGTGTGTGAGAGAGGACGAGTGCGTGCGTGCACCTCTTCTCAGAGTACAAGTGTATGTGGGTGGCATCGACCTAGGGAGCAGTGATGGTGCGTGCGAGAAGTCCCGAGAGATAGGTGTAATGCGTCTGAAAAAAAGACTAGTCTATAGCTCGCCACGAGGCTATTCCTGTCGAACGCCAAGCGTAAGATATGTATCCGACGGTGCTAGTTTTTGCACGTACACAGCAGTAGAAAAAGAACTAGTACCATGGCATATGCTACACCATGGCCGAGAAAACGTGCCGACGTTACGCCATCCGGGAATAGTGCCGCACTTCGAAACTAGAACCGTCAATAAATTTTGAGCGCGTCTCGTCACATTCCAAATTACTACTACTACCACGCTATATTTAATTGCAAACCTGTTCACACCGATCACAACCTAAACGGTTTCCCACTTAGGAGTGTATTAGTAGTACTCGGTTATAAATCCTACTATGCTAAGATGACTGCACATTCCTCCTCAACTCCTCATCCACAAAAAACAATCAAGTCAATCAAGCCATGGCCAGCGTGAGTTCTGGGTCGAGAGATTTCCACCAGGGAGAGGTGAGCATGCAAGAGGAAGCACGAGAGATGTTCTGCTTCGCCGCGAAAGCATCCGACATGTCCAGCCTCACAGCAGTAGCAGCACGGAGGTCTCGCCGTGCCGTCGATGTAGCAGACTGATCCGGCCACGCCGCGGAAGCAGCAAAGATGTCCCGCCGCGCCGCCGAAGCAGCACGGAGGTCCCGCCGTGCCGCGGCGGCCTGGGAAAATTTCTCGCGGGCAGGCGAGGACTCTTACAGGCGCATGCATGCGATGGTCCATAGCCAGATGGATCAGATCTCCGGCTGGGCGAGGTTGCAGGACGAGGCTACCGGCGTCATCCGACAACTAGGGGAGGGCAATGCGAAGCTCCGGGGCGAGTGCGACCTGCTGAGGGCGAAGATCGCTGGAAGGGCGAAGCAGGAGGAGGAGACCGCTGCCTTGTTGCAGAGGACGGGCGTCATCATCAAGAAACTTATGGACGAGAATGCCGTGCTCCGCATCGTGCGCAACAGGCTGGTGGAGGAATCCATGGATGCTGCCAAACAGCGTATTAAGGACATAAACTGATGAAAGAGATCATCGCTCGCCGTGAGAACTAGTCTTCGCGACCTGCAGCGCATAAAGAAAGTAGAGATCATCGAGCCAGATCGTTGTATGCGTCTTCCTTCTTCTTTTGCCCTTGTGTATTTCGGGCGTAGCCGCATGTGGCTTTTTAAATTATCTTCCTAATTATGTAAGACAATTATTATCCACTCTCGTCGTCCTTATATATATTCATCATTCTTGCTATAAGTCACAGTAGATGCTATATAGGTCCGTCAGATCTTACATCAAGATCCATGCAAAATTTTCTTTTCAGATTTTCTTTTCTCTCTCTTAAATCTCAGTCGAGTGAGACATTGCCACACCATTAAACAGAGGCTCGGACGCCATTAATGGAGACCTTGGGAGAGAGGTGGACGGCAGATGGAGGTCAAAGGGCTCTCCTCCCGATAAGCACGCGCAGGGGTCTGATCGCACGCCTCCCGTACTCAAATAGCTACCCTGCACGGCACCTCCTAGCTAATAAAAAAAAGGGACGCGTGGCGGCACGTAAATGGTAAATAGAACGCCCACGGTTTCAATAATACTTGTGTTTCTGATTGTAACGTGACATCACTTGTTCCAAAATGACTTTGTTGATTGTTAATGTGTGCGCCTTCGCAAATCGGACAGCAAAATTACCACAGCTTGTTGGTGCCATGTCATGACACCAAGCCAAGTTTCATGATTTTCATGCGTGTTTTGGATTTACAGGAATTAAAAAACCAAGTTTCTCAATGTTTCCAGCCGAGCCACGACGCCCAGATGTTTGAATTTCGTTCCCATTTCTAGCATGGGACCTAGAAATTTACCCGAGGACACACATGTGATTTTTCAACCAGCTTTGGTGCAATGGAGCATGTGCTTGTATTTAAAATTTGAATTATGCACACAAAGGTGACACGTTCCCTCTCAGAACCACGAGCCTTCTTGAGAGAAGCTCCGATTTGCAAGAAACTTATACCAAAACTTGTTCCTATTCTGCAATTTTTTTTACCATAGCATGGTAGTACCATGACATGACACCATGCCAAGTTTCATGATTTTCAGGCGTGTTTTGGATTTACAAGAGTTTTAAAACCAAGCTTCTCAATGTTCTCGGCCGAGCCACGATGCCCAGATGTTCATTCCCATTTCTTGCATGGGACCTAGAAATTCACCCGAGGACACACATGTGATTTTTCAATCAACTTTGGTGCACGGGAGCATGTGCTTGTAGTTCAAATTTGAATTATGCACATTAAATGACCAGAAACTCAACTAATGTATAAAAAGGCCAAACAAACCCGGAATAATTCCAAAATTTAACAGGGCACTCATATAGTTCTATGTTGCCTCTCTAAAGAAAATCTGGGGGGAGGCAGCGTATATTGTTTCGCACACAAAGGTATAAATAAATAAAGAAATTAGCATACCTATTTAATTCTCGGGTTCTTATTATTTATTCCACTAGTTGTGTATCACTACTCAGTTTTGCCATTAGAAGTTACAACTACTCAAAAAACGCCATCGATCCATGAGATGCCTACTCAAAATGCAATTAGATATCTAAAAAATGTCATCGTTAAGTTAGATGTTTGCTCAGAAATGCCATTAGACATAGTTACTTTCACGTCAAACCCGTTGACCATGTTACATGACAAAAATAAGCCGATTCTCACAATGATAAGTTAATGGTGTCCAGCACAACACACCCCTCAAATAAAACTAAGCACCCGGGAATTCTTTGACAAAACTAAGCACCCTGAAATTCTTTGACAACTAAACTGCTGGCTATATGATGTTGGCCATATATATTGTTAGTATATAATGTGAAGAAATGAGTGGTAGTACTATACCAACTAAAAGATGAAATGTACGAAATATAACGAGAAGAAACATAACATAGTTCTGCTGGGGGCTCAGCACAACACACCCCTCAAATTAAACTAAGAACACCTGAAATTAAACTATGCAACTAATCCGATAGACACTGCATTAGAACCACCATGAGCAACGACACTGCCACCTTACTTGGAGTCCTCGTCCATGTCCTCGACTTCATCCTTGTCCCTCTTCCTCTTGGCTGATACTTCTTTGCTTGAACCGCACACTTGGCTCTTGCTCTTCATCCAACCCTTGTAGATATTGAAACAAAGGTAGCCATCCATTGCAGCATAGTGGATGTGGTCTATATCTAGTACATTCCACTACCATGCATGACGATGAAACGTGTACGGAGGTTTCTCTAGTTTACCGTACGAAGGATGAACCATGGCTCCTGCCAGGGTCAGCATTGAAGGCTGACCACGGGAGGGCAGCAGCCGATTCTTCTAGAGGTCGAAGGGGTTGCCTACAACGAGGCCTATCCGACCCAGGACTCTTTTGTCGTTCGTAAAGTCTACAGCCACCCTTGAGGAAGTTCTTAAATTCCTCGCACTCAACGTCGGCATGGCATATGTGGTAAACCAAGCATAAGTCATGCACGCAAACCTGGATCACGGTGGGCTTCTTCTTCTCTTCCTCCTTTAGATCCTTCTCTTGTCCCAGGACTATGGTGTACTCAACATCTAGCCCAGTGACCCACTCGTCATTTGAGTTTTCAAACATGCAACTAAAGCGAGCAAGGCATCCTTTCACCATCACGGAAGAACGGGTGTAGATGACGTCGAACTCATCGCCGGTGATGGTTCTAACCTTGTACTCACCACCGATCATGGAGATTTGGGACGCCATGAATTTGGGAGGAGGGTTTGGATTAGTGGAGCTGCCGTAATGTGAAAGGACTGACCGACTAGGAGCGAACTGCCATAATGTTAAAGGACGTCCGGGGATGAGTAGGAGCGAACTGCCAGCGGTTTTCCGATTGTAAAAATGCTGAGTGGGGCATGCGAACGGCAGGGTAGTCGCTTGCCTGCTGGATAAACAGATTCATGCACAGTGCTATGGGGGCCCAATTAGATGTCATGTCTACTCGACCCCCAATTAAATCGCTTTCGATGTCATTTCAAGCATCGGGAAAATTACAGGTGATACAAAGCTTTCCATTCTCCCATGATACGGGCTTCCGAGAGCCCCTGGATGTGAGATCGAACGGTTGCATGGCGTGATTCTAGACCTATGGGTGAATATCCTATCCTGGAGGGTTATTCTGCAAATTTTCAGCAACTTAGCATGCAACCGTTCGATCTCAGATCCAAGGGCTGCCAGCAGCCCGTATCATGGTCGCGCCGCCTACCACGACCGTCGCCTGGCTCGCGCGGTCACGCCCTTGGAGATTTAGCACGGTGTGTTAGGCTATCTGATGTTGGCATGTCATACAGAGTCATCACTTAGTCACTCGTACTACAACAAGGTTAGCTATAAGGTTGGCTATAAGAGTATTTTTTTACTTCTCTCTATCTCTTTCTTCGTAGTATTTATTGCATTTGCCAAGGAGAGACCTCTTTCAATGAAATGGTGCTTAGATGAGGTGCTAAGGGCATTAAATGGCTTAGCAATCAAGTCCCCAATGCATAGGTGCTTAGTTTTTTGTTGCTAAGTTTGCTTCATTTAATTAACTATAGACTCAAAATTGTCTTTTCACCTAGGTACACGCGCTTAGCACCGTTTCTTCCTTGGGTCACCAAACTAGTCTCTCTCTTCTTAATTAACTTGCCACATCAGACTTTATGCCTATGTGGCAAGCTTAGCACCTGTAGGAGCAAGTAAGTACTCCATCCGTTCCAAAATAGATGACTCACCTTTGTACTAACTTAACTTTAAGTTAGTACAAAGTCTTAACTTTAAGTTAGTACAAAGTTGGGTCATCTATTTTGGAACGGAGGGAGTACAATAGTGGGCTGTAAGCCCGCTTTACATGGCATTTTTGCATATGTGGAGGAAAGAGGCAAGGAAAAAGTGGAGGAGTGGGCTCTCATGCAAGAGCCAGCCCCTACATGGTGGAGCATTGGGAAAGGTACCTGTATGGAGGTGGTCAGGAATCAGGAGACTCACGCCGGTCGTAGCGCCGCAGTTAAAATGATAATGGCAAGTCAAATCACGGGGCCGTACCTGTCCAGCAGTAACTCGCTGTCAAATCACACAGCCCTACGTTTGCAGGAGCCTACTCCCTCATCTTCTCACGTCTCTGTCGAACCGACTAGCTGGAACTGCCCCGCCTACCGCGCAGGAAAAGCCCCGCCCTCGACTTTTAAATAGTACAGTATACTAATTTTGTATCCATGGATTGCGCCATGGAGCAAAGCCTCAAGAAAACGGCGGTACACATGTACGGAGTATACAGCACGCCCGTCGCGTTCGCGTCGCACCCCAGACGGTCGGTCGGTCTGGCACGCCACTCTCCGAATGGAATGCGCGTCATATTATGTTTGCACACACATGTGGGACCGCAATTGAGAACCGACCATAGGCACACTCCCCGGCCCCGCAAGTCAGGTGAGTTAATAGAAGAGAGAGACGAGCGATAGTACTACTAGAGAAGTGTTGTAGGAGTACATACGTTGGTACCTGGACGATCCCTACAAGACACGGAAGATCAGTTCGTCCATGCATGTGACCAGACTCCAGCAGACACGCCTAGATTGGCTATCATCTACATATCGTGCAGGCTGTGTTGTACAGGGCTGTAGTTCTGGTGACAAATCTAAAAAAAGGTTTCTTGTCATCTTGCAAAATTAGGTGTCATGTGCTTCGGATCACTGCGAGGGTTAAACAGCGACAACTGAGTTGGGCTAGTCATTGGGTTCACATGCACGAAGACTACTCGGCTGCCATCTAGGTCAAGCCGGATATGTTAATTAGGACATCTATCGATGGACCCCTTTTCTATGAGTTTATCTTTAATTTGAGCTTTGATCCTCGTCTAGTTTGTCCGCCGGGATTCATCTTGTCTCCTTTGGGCAGTGAGGTTATGATTTCTTGTCATGTGGCATTTTTTCGTGTTATATGTTATAATCTAGTGCTTCAGATCAAAATGATGACAACTGCGCCTCCGGGGCACGTGCATGAAGACTTCTCGACAGTCATTGCCGAGGTCAAGCCGGCTCCGGCCGGTAGACAAAAGAAAACTAGTACTCCACTATATAGGCAGGAGCCTCCGCGCTTGCTTGCTAGTGTTGCTCTCTCCACATTGTCTCGTCCTCTCCAGATCTAAACACGACAGCGGTGGCCACACCCTCTCTCTCCGCTCACCGCTGGTCACAGATCCTGCCGGATCCTCTCCGCCGGGGAAAGTGAGAAGGTGCAACGTTCACGCGGTCGTCCTCGGCGACGGCTCTTACCCACTGCCGGTGTGTCCCGATCAGCGTGCCTTGCCGTTCTCTCCCAAGCATCACTGGCGAGAGCGGGCCTCCCACCCCTTCTTCCTCGCTGCCGTAGTGTGGGTAGATCCGGCCTCCCGCTGCCCACCTAGCGACATCCTGGCGACCCTCAGGTATAACTTCCTTCGAAACCGGCCTTGCTCTACTTCCCGAGCTCCTGAGGTCGCTTCATTTGTATCTTTTACTATTTCTCAGGCCCCCTCGTAGATAGGAAGGATCGGCTGTTCGAAAACCACCTAATTTTTTACTGTTAAGAGGTAAAACTAGTTCATGCACTCGAATCTAGTACTACTTGGTTCAAACAAGGAAGAAAGGGGGTGGGGGTGGGGGAAGATTTGTTACCTGAATCTAGGACTTGGTCGAAAGAGGAAATAATGGGGGCGAAAAGTAGCAGAGACTGGCTATCCAACTGGTCTCTAGGCCTAATAGGGAATAAAGGGAACGCAGTACAAACTCAATATAAACCCGATCTATTGGTTGAAAAAGGAAAGAAAGTGGGGACTGGGGGACAAGTCAACAGAGTAAGTCCAACACTAGATGTGCTAGCCTCACATAGTATAAGGTGGCTATATATCGAACAAAAATGGGACCAACCCAGATATCCTCTTCTGATGTTTGTTGCCCCGAGCCGCTCTTATGTAATGCCACTGGTAAAATGTAGCAGTCGCACTGTTAAAATTAAGGACACGTTAAACCAATGTTGTTTTCAATGTAATGCCTCCAGTAATATGAATCAATGGCACTTTTTTTCATGTCCTGCTAAGTTTCCCATTAAGATAAGTTGCTTCTTTTCGTTAGAGATGCAACTGTCCTGGTCCGCCTACTCTCCCGTGCCCAAATACCGACTCTGTAGCAGCTGTTAATGTAATGTTGCTGGTAAAATGAAGCAATGGCACCATTAAAGTAATGTCGTATTTAACGGTTGTCATAGTTAATCCTAATGCCCACACTAATATCTAGCAATCCTGCTAGAAATTGCTATTGTCCTTTTACAATTGCCATTCTGATAAGGAACATGCTTTTTTCATTTGATGCATGTTTCATCACTTGTTAGTCACCCTCCTTTCCACCTTTTTTGTGCAAACAGAGATATACATTTCATGCTTGATCTTAGTTGAACTGCACAAATGATATCCAAATTATAGTTGAACATTCCAGGAGCTTCACGACCAACCTTGATGTTGCTCAATTTTATTGCAACTAATGAAGAAGAAGCTCTGTGGGTTTCGTTTTCTGATGGAAATGGAACTGGGGCTGGAGCCCTTTTCTTAAAAAAGAAGAAGAAGAAGCTGCTAGCTCATGGGACATTGCTTCATTTTAGGTGAACTGCACCAAAATGTCCCATGAATTGAATCAACCATGTTGGTGACTGGTGTCATCCCTTCTACGATGGCGTTGACTGCAGATATGGTTCCCATCACGAGGTATGTTCCTTTTTGGTCTGACCGTTTGCCAAAAATCCTGCATGTTGATCCTGCTCTTGTGCTACTGTTTTGGCACTGCCATGATAAAGCAGTAATGTTATTATTTTGCACCTTAATCTAGTGGCACTATTAATTTGAGGCAATGTTTTGGCACCGCTACTGCCACTATTTTTTATATATCGAAAGAGGGGGTTCCCTCCGATTTCATTAAAGAAACCCAACCATAGAGAACCATTATCCGACAACATCTCAGTGTAAACGGGCAGTTATGCAACTACTACTAGAACGGACTGAGTACTAGCAGGAGACAAGTTCGCCACATAAGCTAGGCAGGTAGGGGGATGCAGCACCAACTCGACCAAGTTTGGATTACAACCCAAATGCTACCACAAAAACATCAGGGGGAAGATAGGGAATGGAAGAGCCAGCTTCAGCATCCCAGTCTAAGCACCCCCGACCTTCATCCTTGCGACGCACGGTACACCTCGTTTGCCACCTGCTCGAGCCTACACTACAAGAAAATACACATCTGTGACATTTTGGGCCAAACGTAAAAAATTTCTGTCATACTTATGACAGTTCTATGACGATAATTGTGACAAAACCCGGTATCATCATAGATGTGGTGGGGTCCTACTTCTATGACAACAAATCATGACAGAAACTGGGCTTTTCATCCTGGGCGGGCTGGAGACGCAGCTGCATGACATTCTTTGGGTCGTCCATGACGGAAAATACCGAGGTAGAAGCGAGGGCGAGGAAAATATCAGGGTGTTCCCGGTTACGGTGGGTGGTCGGGGCCGAGCGATGCGCGTTCCTCTCGTACACGCACGCGCGTGGGTGCGAGGCGTTGGGCTCTAACTGAACCCGAGCGATTGCACTGCAGGCTACGCGTTACTGAACCCGAGCGATCGGTCGATGGCTGTTAACTGAACCCGATCGAGCGATTCCTTCGCTACTGCTGCTAACTGAAGCCGATCGATGCTGCCTCTGGATGAACACTGAGCGTTGCTGGGGGTGTTTGGATGAACAGTTCCCGGTGGGGGTGGATGAACAGGACCCAGTGGTGTTGCCTCTAGATGAACAGGACACCGATCGATCCAGCCGGTTGGGGCTGGATGAACAGGACCCCGTGGAGGGCTGGATGAACAGTAGACGGTGGAGGGCTGGATGAATAGTAGCCCGTGGAGGGGTGGTTGAACAGGAGCCCGTGGAGAGGGCTGGTTGAATAGTAGCCGGTGGAGTAGCATGCGGTGGAGGCTGGATGAACAGGAGTGTGTGGATGAACAGTTGCAGGTGGAGGCTGGAGGAGGTCGACGCTGGATGAACAGTAGCCCGTGGAGGCTGGAGCGGGTCGACTGTGGAGATGAACAGTATCCCATGGAGTCCTGTTTTGCGGTACGCCACACCCCTCCCGATGAACAGGACCCCCGTTGCGACCGTAGAGCTCCAACACAAGTCCGTTTCCTCCGTTTTGCGGTACACCACACCCCTCCCGATCAACAGGACCCCCGTTTCGACCATAGGAGGTCTGTTTCCTTCGTTTTGCGGTACGCCAGACCCCTCCCGATGAACAGGATCCCGTTTCGAACATGGCCGGTCGAACACAAGGTCGTTTCCTCCGTTCTGCAGTACGCCAGGCCTCGTTTCCATCGGCTGTTCCGTCCAAGCCGGTTGGCTCCCACGCGTTTCGTTGCCTCCGGATGAACATGACGCATTCCGTTGCCTCCCCATGAACACGACGACGACACAGTTTCTCCGTTCTGGCCCAGCCATGTACATGAGCCCTGGCCGTAAATATGCACGAGTAGGCGTTCGAGACCCTGCCCGTATGTACGTACGTGGCCGTATTTTCTTTCTTGCACATTGGCCGTTATACGCACGTGTCCATGCTACGTGCGCGCCTCTACTACGACACGTGCGCGCCTCTACTACGATATGTGCGCGCCTTTACATGGACCAGTATGTACGTACACGTTCGCGACCAGAATGACAACGCTACGTACGCTTTGACCAGGTGGGTCCCGACTGTCAGGCACTTCCTTGCCTGCGAAGATGTAGCTGGTGGGTCCCAACAGTCAGGGGGCGAATAATTTTTTTTTGCCCGGACGCACTTCCTTGCGTGCGAATATGTAGCTGGTGGGTCCCAGCAGTCTGGGGGAAACATTTTTTTCGTGAAATACGATGGCCCGTCCGGTGGGTCCCCGCTGTCAGGTGGAGGAATAATTATTTTGCGCGTAATAAGGAGGCACTTCCTTGCTGCGGCCGTGGACCCAGCTGTCAGCCTCTCCACGTACAGTACTCCTCCGATGGAAGTCGTTCCTTGACCATGTTAACCACGCCGCGCCGAGAGCACCAGGGTGGTGGACGATGGCGAGGCCTAGGAAGGGGACGACGCGGAGCTGGGGAAGACGCGGCAGTGGAAGCCCGCGCGGAGAGGAGTATGAGGGTTCACTTGTTCGGCTGCGGTGTGAGGCTGCCGTCGCCCCAGGGCCTGGCCAGCGGTGGGAATAGTAAGGGGTGGTGAGGCCTCCACGGCAGCATAGCCGGCCTCGGGAGGCAGGAGCATGCGGCACGACCGGCGCTGCTTTGGGCGGCTGGAGCAAGAAGACCAGAGGTTGAAGAAGCACTACAGCCGTTGGATGGACATCGTACAGTCACTGGAGCTAGAATCATGCATATTGACTAAGTTGACAAAGCCCTCCGTCCCCGTCAACTTAGTAGGCCCACAAGTCAGCCTGCCACTATACTGGGTCCCAGCTAGCAGGGGGAGTATTCATTTTTTTGTGCGTAATAAGGAGGCACTTCCTTGCGTGCGAAGATATAGCTGGTGGGTCCAAGCTGTCAGCGGCGGTAACGTTTTTTTCGCGAAATAAAGAGGCCCTTTCGGTGGGTCGCAGATGCCAGTGGAGGAATCATTATTTTGCACGTAATAAGGAGGCATTTCCTTACGTGCGGTCGTGGACCCAGCTGTCAGCCTCTCCACGTACAGTCCACTTCAGATGCATGTCGGTCGTTGACCACGTTGACCAGGCCGCGCCGAGAGCACCAGGGTGGTGGACGACGGCAAGGCCTAGGAAGGGAACGACATGGAGGCAGGGAAGACTCGGCAGTTGTTTCCCACGCGGAGGGGAGTACGACTGTACAAGGGTTTACTGGTTCGTCTGCCGTTGCCGGAGAATAACAGCAGGTGTGGGTGAGTAGGGGGATGGCTAGGCCAGCGATGGGAGCACGGTGGGGCGGTGGGGCCTGCGCGGCAGCACAGCCGGCCGCGGGGAGGAGAGAGCAGGCAGTCCTGCCGGCGCTTGTTTGAGCGGCTGGAGCGGGAAGAGCAGAGATTGAAGAAGCACGACGACCGTTGGATGGACATCCAACAGTCACTGCTTGTGCGTCAACCTTTTTTTAGGAAAGCCTCAAATATGTGGAAAACATCATACAACCCATCTGCCATTATTTCTAATAATTTACAGCCCATTTGCTAATTCTTAAGGTTTTTTTGGAGCACGTATTCTTTTTGTTAGCATTACAGCCCATATTGTGGCCACGGTTAAAAAATTATACGAAATTTTGCATATTTCGGTGCGGTCCGAACTGTTTTTAATTCCGAAATTTCGAGTCACATTCAAACTGATTTTACAAATAAATGTACATCAATATAAAATCCAACAAATTTTCCACGCATAAAAATCAATGCAATTTAAAATCTCAAAATGAAAAAAAGAAATTTGAAACTAATTGCCGGTTTGATGTGTTTTAAAAATGTACAACCCATTTCTCATTACTGATAGGCCATTTTCTCGGCCAGCCGAATGAAGCTCTCCTCGTCTTGAAAGATTTGCAGCCCAACAGGCCCGACAAAGCGACTTACTTGGCAAATCACAAAAAAACTGGGTTGTGGCCATGGACCCAGCTGTCAGCCTCTCCACGTATAGTACTCTTCCGATGGAAGTCGGTCGTTGACCACATTAACCACGCCGCTCCGAGAGCACCAAGGCGGTGGACGACGGGGAGGCCTAGGAAGGGGACGACGCAGAGCCGGGGAAGACGCGGCAGTGGATGCCCACGCGGAGAGGAGTGCGAGGGTTCACTGGTTCGGCTGCGGTGTGAGGCTGCCGTCGCCGCAGAATAACAGGGGGTGTGGGTGAGTGGAGGGATGGCCTGGCCAGCGGTGGGAGTAGTATGGGTGCGGTGAGGACTCCGCGGCAGCAAAGCCGGCCACGGGAGGCAGGAGCAGGCGGCACGACCGGCGCTGCTTTGGGCGGCTGGAGCAAGAAGACCAGAGGTTGAAGAAGCACTAAGGCCGTTGGATGGACATCGTACGGTCACTGGAGCTAGAATCGTTCATATTGACTAAGTTGACAAAGCCCTCCGTCCCCGTCAACTTAGTCGGCCCACAAGTCAGCCTCCCACTATGGTGGGTCCCAGCTAGCAGGGGGTATTCATTTTTTTTTGTGCAATAAGGAGGCACTTCCTTGCATGCAAAGATATAGTTGGTGGGTCCGACCTGTCAGCGGAGGGAACGTTTATTTCGCGAAATACAGAGGCCCTTCCAGCGGGTCCCAGATGTCAGGTGGAGGAATCATTATTTTGCGCGTAATAAGGAGGCATTTCCTTGTGTGCGGTCGTGGACCCAGCTGTCAGCCTCTCCACGTACAGTCCACTTCCGATGGATGTCATTCGTTGACGACGTTGACCACGCTGCGCCGAGAGCACCAGGGCGGTGGACGACGGCGAGGCCTACGAAGGAAATGACACGGAGCCGGGGAAGACACGGCAGTGGCTGCCCACGCGCTGGAGAGTATGAGGGTTGACTGGTTCGGCTGTCGTCGCCGGAAAATAACAGGAGGTGTGGGTGAGTAGAGGGATAGACAGGCCAGGGATGCGATTATATGATGGGGCCATGAGGCCTGCCCGCAGCACAGCCGGCCACAGGAGGCGGGAGCAGGCGGTTCCGACGGTGCTGGGGGCGGCTGGGGTAGGAAGATCAGAGACTGAACAAGCACGATTGTCGTTAGATTGACATCTAACGGTCTGACGCTGGTAGAGTCGATTGTTGACTAAGTTTCGTTTTTGATAAACATTGTGTACGCATGAACTTAGTAGGCCCACAAGTCAGCCTCCAAATCTGTGGCAGACAACATAGAGCCCATTTGCTATTTTTTAATAATTTGCAGCCCATTTGCTAATTCTTAAGTAATTTATTACAGCCCATTTTCTGCCCGGGACCACGGTCAAAAGTTCAACCTTATTTTGCATATTTCGGTGGAGTCCGAACTTTGTAATCCCGAAATGATAAACATTTTTTTAAGAACTTATTGATTTGCCAAAAAAATCATTTTGTTTTTGTAAGCAAATAAGACGTGGGACAATTGAGTTGGTTTAAGGGAAAACCAGTGGTAAAAAACTCAGCGCTGGGAGGGAAAACAACAACAAAAATAAGGATGTAAATATGAAAAGGGAATTTTATGTATTTTCAATATAATGATACGGTGTATGAACTAGTAAAACTATAGGTAGAGATTAGAAAACGGATGTAGGACATGCATTTCAAGAGGAAAATAGAACTGGGCTGTGTGTTTGATTCAGTAAAAAAAACTGCCTGCGGATGTTGTAGGACAAAATATAACTAACGCTGGCAGGCCAAAGGCCAGTAGATACCTGCTGGATTTTTGTGCCCCGTTGTCGTCATGGGCTGGGCCTGTTAAAAACAAAACCAAGCCTGGGCAGTCTACAGCCCAGTTGAAACTTGCTCGACCTGAAAAAACAATATACGTGCTCAATAAACGAGAGAATTCTGCAAGTACAGACTGATAACTGGGATGCAGCAGGGATATTGTTTTTTCATCGTGATAATAAGTGCATGCACTTGTTTCGGAAAATTTGGAGAACTGGGAATTCGAACGGCAGGTGCTTATGCTACCCATCAAATAAAAATCAGGTGCCTGAAAATTCGTTCCAAAACAAATGATTCAGCTTTATATCCACGTCGACCCTCGGCTTGATGGTTGGAAGCAAATGCCAAGTTCATACCAAAAGATCGTTAACAACAATACCAACTTGCGGACGACAAGGTAGTACAAGTACCAATACCAAACTAACTTATAATCTTTTTACTCCTGGCCCTAGTGTTCGTCTGGTAGAAAATCTTGCAGAGGACCAGCTCCCGCTCCTTCTCTTGCTCCAGGTCCCCGAGGTGGTACTGGTGCATCACCCAGTTGGTCCTCTGCTGGTCGAAGTTCTTGTTGGTGTGCAGCACCAGAACCTTTTTGCTGCCCGTCTGCCGGCCGTTGACCATCACCGGCAAGGTATTGCCGGTGTTGTGCCATATCGCGTGCATGCCGCACTCCGACTATATCTTGCGACACGTCCACGTGCCCCTTTTGAATGCCCTGGAATTGCGCTGGAAGAAATGCTTGCTTAGCCCACTCAGTGTGATACCTGCAGTATTGTCGAATACAGGTTTTAGTGTACGTAGTTGGAATTTTCATAACATCTTTGGCATGTTGCAGTCACTTGTTTCACTTTTTATTAACTGTCAAATTGTAATTGCTTCACCAGGTCTGCGTCTAAAAAGAAAAATAGAGCTATAAACAAAGGAATATGTTTGTGCAAGTAGACGGCCGATCGGTGTCTTACCTGGAAGTTTCTCAGGATGGGTGTAGCATATGCCTTGCTCGCTGTCGATGGTTGGTATGAACAAATCGATGAGAGGGTGAGATCTCGCGCTGTCAGCACTCACTTTGGTCTCAAGGTGCTCGATCAGCTCCTGATCCGTGGGATCGAACTTGACGCCAGCCGGCAGCACCGGCCAATCCTTCTTCGACTTGCATCGGTTAATTCCAGTTTTATGGTACTCAATGTATGATCAATCGACTGTTTTAAGTGAATGATGAAAGATTTCGACAGATAAGTGGTACTCCAAATCTGATGTCCAGAATACCTGAACACGCCGCCAGGATTCTTGTGTCACCTCACGCGCAGCGTGTTGTCACGTCAATTCAATGTGTGGACATGATGAATAATTTGACCGACGAATAGTACTACTACTGTACTACTTACTAGTCGTATTTAGTGTCACATTTTAACCATAGGTTTAACTAACAAGTATGCACTTGAAGCCCAGGTGTTCTTCAGTCACATTTTAACCATATATACTGCACAACATCTCCATCATCATTATCAGTACATCCTGCGCAGGTGAGTTAGGATGCACTTGATCCCAGAAAGGTACCTATCCTTCAATCCAGAGGAGTGCTTCAAACTAACAACAGTACATAATATCCAACAAAAGAGGGTCGTGCTACAGCAGCAGAATACACGGCTCAGTCTAGATATCAGTACGAATCAAGTTGTGCATATTTGCTGTTGGCATGAACCACATCGCTGCATGTCGGGTTTGCAAACCCCATCCATCGCATGGAATCTTGATGCCTTTCACACACTGAAGATTATTTGGCGACAAGATGTGTCGATGAATATGGATATGGTGATTCATGAAACCCATGGTATGATGTGTAAACACAGTCCCCCCTGGCAAATGGAAGTTGCATAGCACGGTAATCATCGCCGGTGATATGATCGATGATTGGTTGGATGATCGGATAATTGAGCCCGAGGAACATGGAGTGGTTGCCGAGGTTGTAAACCCGCCTCCAGTTGAATACGCCTGGCCCAATGGAGCTGGGATCATTCTCGAACACGAAGCAGACATAGCCATCAATGTCACGAACGCCCCAGGAATTGTACTGCATGTGGTTTGATGAAATGGTTTGGTCAATTTGGTACGTGCAAATGAGCATCAAATGACCACCGTCAGCTGAACGAGCGATAAACCACCACCCATCGGCTGGTATGATTCCAGGTCCTGGAATCATGAAGGCCAGCGCATTTGCGTCTGCTACAACAATTCAAATTGGAGACCAAAATGACAAAAATAAACAATCATGTTCAGAGTATGTGTGGAATTAAGATTATTATAACAGTGACACATATCATAGACAGAGAATTGCAATGCCGTGGTCATAATCATACCCCAAGTTAAAAAAATAAGCCAATGGCTTTCATATTCTAGCAATATAACATGGTTCAAACATCATGTAACAATGAGAGGAAAATAGATATGACAGGGCCTACTCATATTCTACCATAGCACTTACTACAGTTATCATATCAACTCTAGGCAATAACATGCGTTGTTATAAAAATCCTGGAAATGAGAGTAACATATAGCAATCATGATGTTATACTCATAATATCTATTCTAACAATCATTAGATACCAATTGTTCTCATATCAACTCTAACAATAACATGTGTGGTCATGAAAATCTAGGAAATGAGAGGAACATATAGCAATGATGTGGTTATAGACATACTATATATTCTAAATTTGTAACAATGAACAGGCAGTCGTATTCTTAAGGTAAAGATGAGATGAGATAGAACAATTACATGACGATAGATTCCACCAGTATAGGCAGCCAATCTGTGCGTCAACCGCATAAATAATGCCATCATGCACTATAGCATCAGACAGAAGTGTTGGGTAAAGAGGATCGATGAGGAGACATAACCATGTATGGCGACCGGATTCCAGATAGACTAATCTCATGTTGAACACGGCAATGAGCTTGTAATCCATGTAGTCTTCTAATGGTGTGGGCACTTCGCAGATTACAACCTTCAGCAAACAGAGGTCGAGCCAAAAGCTCGACGCGTCTCGTGTGTAGTAGGCAGGAGTGTCCGGCGGGCAGCGACGCTCGATGGCGGCAGTATCCAAAGATGGAAGGTTGATCTCTCGCTGGGTGTAGATATCCACGAGACACCACGGACTACCGGATTGGTGGATGAGGACGATCCAGTTGGCCTTCATGCCCGCCCAGTAGTGGCCGCGCATGAAGGACAGGTGGACGGGTAGTGGTAGCATGTCGAGGGGCACCACGGCAACCTCTGTAGGATCGTCAAGTCGGTGTCTGGGACACCTGCGAGGATCGGGCATCAGCAAGTAGGGTGTCTTGAAAAGAGCCGGCCGGTTGCAGACGAGTAGACGGTACAAAGACACCGAGCATGCGGCCAGACGGACGGTGCTGAGTAGGTCCATACGATTACAGATCTGCTCCAAGAGAACATCAGGGAGGGAATTCCAATCGCGGCTCTGCGTGTCGGTCGGTTCTGCCATTGGGGTTTTTGGTGCCTGTGAGCCAGCGGGGAAGTGGATTCGGGCGGGCGAGCAAAGAAGCTTCTCCTCGTGTGGCCGAGCAGTGAGCGGGGGGATATGGTACGCGCGAGCTACCAAGGAAGATAGCGCGGGTGGGAGAGCAGTGAGCGGGGGGAAATGGTGTGTGGCCGACGATGGGGAAGAGAGGAGGAAGAAGAAGAGAGGAGGAAGAAGAGTGGAAGACGGGGAAGAAAGTGCATTAAATCTCAATTCTACTACTACTACCAGGATATACCGTCCTTCGGAGTGTAAATAGTTACACCGATGACATGTGGGTCTACTACAAGAGGGCCCATATGTCAGTTAATGGAGGACAGAAGTGTGCTCTACTGGCAAACATGATGGCAGTACTGGGTAAGGCTGATTTAGTAACACCAACACGCTGGTTCAGCTTATTAATTAAGTGTCCCATCTGCTGCAGCGTGTATTGTCACTTCACTGCGAAGACGAGTTGAATAGTTCTCTCTGACCGAGATGGGGAATAATGGATCGCGAAGACTTCCTTTCTACATTATCCCTATGCCTCTACGCTCACTTCACTCATTTTGCTCCGTACGTAGTCACTTGTTGAAATCTCTAGAAAGACAAATACTCCGTATTTGGGAACAGAGGGAGGATTTTACTCTGTATTTGGGAAAAGAGGGAGGATTTTACTCCGTATTTGGGAACAGAGGGAGTATCACCATATGGAGGGAACAGAGGAAGCTTGAAATATGAACATGTCAATGGGAGGGACTAAGCCCCATGCATGCATGCAACATGCAACACTCACACGTAGACATGGACGCACGCAACACTCACGCACCCATGCGGCACACAGCACACGACGCAACACACATGCTCACGCTCTAGTGCTCAACCTACTCCCTACGTCCGTGAAAGACTGTACATTTAGAGATTTACACATTGACCAGGGCATAATTAACGCCCAAAAGTAGCAGACTTATGTGTGCATGCGACCATTGAGAGAAGAAGATTAAATGAAGGTTGTTGCATGCTGTAATTAAGGATAGACATGTAGCCTATACCTAGAGCACAAGTTGGTGCATTAGTCAATCAATATCGATTTAGATTAAAGGCTAAATGCATTGGAAGTGTAGATGTACTACACTCTTTCTTTTTTAGCTAATTTCTTTGTTCTGCCAACTGACAGGTGGGACCCAGAAACCAGGTGACAATTTAACCAGTCAACAAGGTGCCATGTCGACTATGTGGCCGGTCAGTAGGGTGCAATACGGTGCTCTACGATGAGCTAGTGATCGTATAATCACCGCAAAACTATATATAGTGACCGTAAAGAGCTTATTGTTACATACGTTGACCACCAGTGTATTTTTCTCGTTTCAAATTAAGCCATATTAACTGGAAAGGATGCAGTATGGACTAGTACTAGTACTGCTTTGATGTGTCCCATCAACTCGCCGAACGAGGAGAAGCTTGCTTACTACGCCTCTCCCTCGCCCATGCGCGTGGTGGTTCGCAGGACGAGGAGAGGGTTTTGACTACAGCACCCTCTCCCTCTCCCTCTCCCTCGCCCTCGCGGTGGAGGTGCAGCAGTTCAATCGGTGTCAGATTGCCAAAAGCATAATGTGTACTGTAGTATCATCATTGTTGGACCTTCCGAAGAAGCGAAGAGCCAAGTGCAAGGTTCACACGAGTACGAACTGTTGAACCTCCCGAAGAGGCAAAGAGCCAAGCACAAGGTTTTATAGGAGTTTTCGTCCTAGTAGGAGCGTACTACAACTATAGCGAACGATGCTACTGTATGATGCCGCCACGTCACGTATATCCAAAGCTGTGCCACCTTTTTTTCTCAAAGAGCATGTTGGAGCCCGTGCAACAACCACACAAATTGCACGTACACATAACACATTTACTAGTAATAAATTCTAAAGGACAAATGCCAGTATGCCACACAAGATCATCTAAAATTCATGTGATAAATTTGTGCATGACTAGTCTACATATATTCACAGCGCTACCGTTCACAATTTATCGTACTCCACTTACACGTTATAGATGGGCTACATGTCCTCCTCCAGGTTCCAGTCCCAGGTGTTCTTCATGGATGGCACGATCCATAGTGCTGGGCAACGGGAATCATTGTCGCAGCTTTCTAGTCCGGTTCCACACGATGGAGACTCATCCAAGCTGAAGCGGCATAAATCAGGGATAGCGTGTCCCAGCATGTCGTTCATCCGGCGGTGCGCACTGAAGACACAACCATGCTTCATGAACGGCAGGCCTTCCGTGTCGTGCACGGAAGGTGGCATCCGCTTCACAATGGGGTAGCTGTCCCCAATGAAAAGAAGTACTCTCCAAGAGTGTTCCTCGGCACCCACGTAGCATCACGGCGGTCGAACTCGGCGCCGTTCATCTGGTACACGTGGCATCTCAGATCTGGACACATGGTGACGTACATAGTCAAGGTCCATGCATAATAATGTTGTGCTCAAATATGGCGGTCAGTAATACTGTGCAGCAAATAGTACTCCTCTGGTATAGAGGAAGTAAAATAACCGGCTTATTATATATAGCCACTCTTGGCTACATGGATGAGATAGTAAGACATGGAAAAACAAAAATGGTGGCAGCTAGTGGGTTCAAGTCTTCAAGGGCCTAGCTAGCTATACGCGTCCTCCAAGGTAAAAAGTACTCCTACTAGTACATAAGTAGAGTACTAGTACAACAATGAAAGAGAAGGCGAGAGGGTTAAAAAATGGAATACCTGGGTAGATGGTGACGGTCCGATCGTGGTAGATTGTGTGACCATGTTGCACATCAGTGGTACCATCGGTAACGACTGCTAAGATAGTTGATCCCAATATGCCAAAGTCAGCTACAAGGTTCCAGGTTAGAGCAAATCGCGGATGCAAATGCACATCCAGGATCGGCGATCTTATTTTGATCGCGGGATGACTGGTCCCTGCAAAATAATGGAGTACCGTTAGGGATGCAAATGATGGTTTGTGCATTCCGTTTGTAATCTCCCGTACCGTAGGATGGCAACTAGATGAAACAAGTCCGCTGGCTTGTCACCACAAAGATGCGGCCTAGATGGCGCACGGTGTCTCGAACATGTAGGGGTACAAATCTGCCGCCCCCAACATGCGCCAGCCTCTGCCGTTACTGCCTCTTGCATTGATGGCAATCCTTATGTCGAACACCGCGATGAGATAGTAAACATTGTAGCCGCGTCACTTTGTCAGCGGGTCCGCAATTGCTATCTTCTTCAATCTCATGTAGGCATCATCATACGTATTCAAGCCCAGCCAGTCCGGAAGGCCGATCCCAATGGTGGATAAGGGGTCTACCGGAATGGCCGCACTGATGTGGATGTTGTGCAAAATGATGGTGGTATCCGGCCGGAGGTATGCAAGCCAATCTTCGTTGGCACTGACCCAGACCTATATATAAGACGGTGGGCAGCGGAGAAATTATGGGATGGAAATGGAATAACTAAGTACTACATGATCAAACTCCATTACTGACCTGCTCATCGGACAAAATCCGACTACCTCTCAACATCGGCAACTCTAGCGGAGTCAACGTGCAACCATGGCCAGGGAGCGGTGTACTGTTCGAAGGATTGTCCCATAGAAGAACCTTCTCCTCGAGGACGCATGACAACAAGCATGGCCTTTTCCCAAGCCATTTTAAGCACCGTCTTGAAAAAGTTGGTGCAGGAAGCACCGAATCTTGCGGCAGTGAGGACGTCGAAGCGGCGTGCAATTTCTCCCAGAGGATCGTCGTCCAAGGTCTCCCAGCCCCAATGAGGAGGAGAACCGCTTGGCGAATCCATGGGAGCAGCGACGAACTGCCTTCTCTTCGGGGGGAGGGGAACTGGCGAGGAGGAGATAAGAGCGTAGTAACCGCAGGGCCTCGTCCCTTCCAACTATAGATCGTTCCTTAGCGAAGGGGTGAGGCTATTATTTACTACTAGTACTAGCATTATGGGACGTTATGGGATTGCATTATACTGTAAATAATAGCACTAGTAAGAAATTTTTGGCACTAGCTAGTAGTTTTTGGCGTGGATTAAGAAATTTTGGGTATGTTTTTGCTATTTTTGTACACGCCAACTAGTGTCAAAAAAAGTCTTACATTATGTGAGGGAGGAGTACGTACTCGTACTGTAGCAGTACTAGTACTACTTTCTCAACTAGTAGTGCGATGTAATGTACTTCTAGTATAGTGCACCAGTTTTGAACTCTTGAATCTCAGGGCCAGGGAGCTACAGTTGGAAGTGGAGGGTACTACTGTTCTCTAGAACCATCGATGTACTATCAATGCAGGGAAAGTACACCTGCGTAGTGGCCTAGTGGGTACTCTCGGTGCTCTATTCAGCCGCTCCTCTCACGTAGCTGGCCTACTCAGCCGCTACTCTCACACACACACTAGCAGCCTATTTATCAGCGACGGTTACTGCAGGGGCAGAACATTTGAGTTATTTGATACAGCGAGACTACGCTTTTTGCTTCCATTTGTGGAGGTGTAATGGATCCCGTCGAACTTTGTTAGTAGTTCCTTCTTTATGAATGAGATGAAGCAAAGCTTTTGCCTCCGTTTCAAAAAAACACGTCAAGAGGACTTTCTTTTATAGTAGAGCCGATAATGGAGTGAAGTCCATGCGTGCAACGCCACAAGCTACAGAGTAGTAGTAGAGCACTTTACGTACAGAGCCATATTGCACAGTTCCCAATGCCCCGCCAGGCTTTTCCGGCTCCTCGGGCTTAATTGGGAGGCGCTAGTTTAAATATGCTACTAGCTGATGAGGAAGCTGCAAGCGAGGTGCGGCTAGGGCGAGCACGCGAGCCACGAGATGCTGGGAAGGAAAACCCGTTCACGTGGCTAGGCTATCCAGTGCACCCAGATTTTGGTGTGGCACGTCCGTTTGACTTCAAAACTCAAACTACCCGTGTAAAATATTGGCTCGCAACGAAGTTACTATTTAAAAAAAGGCCGCCGTGCGTTCGGCCGGGATCGAACCCACAAAATGAGGTATACACTCCCGCGACCACTATTAGTACTCGTTGGAGTACAACGCAACCTAGAATCGCCTTTTGTCGCTAGTAGTACATTGTTCCTTACAAGAAACCCCTAATAATGCAAGAAACCACTAATAATGCCAAGAAACTACTACCACTTGCATACGTGGCAGACTTAAGATAAGACTACCTTATCAACCATTGTACATGCTCTTACCAACCAGCCCTACCAAGAAACGACTACTCTACAAAGTGTCGTTATAGGCACGTTTCAACCCATGGCCCTGTTTGGATACATTTGTTGTCAATCTAACCCTGCCATCCAAACACCACTTTGGTTAGAGTTAGTTCAGGGTTAGAATCTAACCTCTGACTTAGAGTATCCAAACAGGGCCCATGTCGCCCATTAAGTCAGCGCCTTCTATTCGACCGGGCGTTATGACTTGTGGGACCTACATGTCGATCTTCACAAAAATCCCCGAGTGACCTCCTACCTCCGGCCCGTCCACCTAGTCATCCTCGGCCATGGGACGCAGCTACCACTGCCGACAGAAGGCGAGGTCAAAACCGCCGGCGGTGCGGAGCCCATCTTGCGGCAGCCCGGATGCCAGCTCCGTCCGGCGCTCGTGGCCGCTAGCTAGCCAAGATAGCTCCATCCAGCTGCTTGTCTACAAGGTTTGCTTGCTAGATTGCCGCGGCGGCGCGGCGGCTTGCTCACGTGCGCCGCGCTAAGGCCAGCCATCTGGCTCGAGCGAAGGCCAGCGCGGCGGCTTGCTCGCTCGTGAGTCACGCTCGGGCCAGCCTGCCAACCCGTGCGGAGGCTAGCGCGGCGTCCGGCCCGTCCGGCGGAGCGGCGGCCAACTCGCTCATCACCGGCGCCACCGACGAACATGCATCAGTACTGTTTGAAGTAATGTTCAGGAAAAATAATGTTTTGAGGGGAATAACAGGATAGAAGGTCAGATGTGGGTCCCTCGTGTCAACGGTCAAACAAAATGTGTTGGTTTAAGCTGCCTCGGCAGCACGGACGTGTGGGCCAACCCTGTCATAAATGGGTTTAAACTAACCTAATTGGTAGGTAGTAGTTTTTGCCGTGGATTAAGAAATTTTGGGTATGTTTTTGCTATTTTTTGTACAATAGATTCTTCCTAGGGCTGGTTGAAAGTGGTAGTTTTTTGTTAAATACTCTACATATTGTGAGTAGGAGTGAAAGTTAAGCTTTGGAACCCAATAAGCAAGGCTAGTTACATAGTGCATATGTGTACATGATTGAAAGTAAATATCAACCATGAGTGACTAATATCTTGATGGAAAACTCAAAACTATGGAATACTAGGGAAAAAATTGCATGGTTGGAAATACTAGCAATGTTCATGTGCGTTGCAACGAATCATAATTAGAATAATACTTATTCACAAACTTGATACAAAACACTCTAATTTTGATATACATATATCACTAGAGATATATTATGTTTCAATTAGAATATATTCCTTGGGCTGTTTTGGTGAGGTCAGGGAGGGATGTGGTTGGTTTTAAGATACTAATTATGGGGTTTTCTGCAAATTGGTAGACAAGTGGGATGTTTGTGAGAAAAGGCAACAACTTACCTCACAGTCGTTAGATGTAGATCTAATGGTCACAAATGACGGATGGCAGACACACCATCATCACCAACTTAGTCTTCTGTAGGAGTACTAGCAAGATCCGTGCATTGCACGGAACATCAAGATGCATTTTTTTATAAAAACACTCGTTGTGATTGACCCATGCGGGAGTAATCCCATGTGTATAAACTAATGATATCTCGAGAAATAGGAGATAAGGTGAAGAGGAGTGGGGCGTGGTGGTGATTGGTGGTCGGACTGAGCGGAGGCATGGGGATTGACGACGCCGGCAGCGGCCACCGGGCCAGTTTGTTCCAGAGGCTTCCTTCCTTAATTGCTCAACAATGAGGTTGTTGGATATAAGGATGAATGAGGGAAGGCCTTGTCTGCAAATGTGGAGAGGGGTGCGGGTATCTTTTAGTTTAATTTCCATCAGTCAGATATAGATCGGACGGTCTATATTGCAAGATGGCACGCGTACCATCATCACCAACTTGGTTTTTTATAAGAGAAGAAATATAAGTATGGAGATACAAACGTATTATCGATACTTGTTTCCATAAACTAGCATCTACATTCTATTCAACGCCTCAACATCTGAGGCCTTAGCACAATGACTTCTCTACTGTGTAAAACAAAGGTTTTCCCGTCGCCGATAAGGAGGGGGTGACTGCGGCTCACTTTTTGGCTTGCTCTAGTCCTAGTAGTCATACTAGGTGGTCTAAGCACATGTAGATTTATTCTTTTTCACGTCTCGTTTTCGCCGTACTACCACGACTGTTGATGAATAGACGGTAAATTATTCACGGGGAAACCCTTGTTGAGCATGTTTGCGAGAGAGAGAGAGAGAGAGAGAGAGAGAGAGAGTGTGTGTGTGTGTGCATGTGTGATATGTCTAGAGACTGAGGCAATGATAACAGATTCTTTGTGTCTATGTGTGTGGAGGATAGAGAGAGACATGTACATGGGCTTTGTGTTGTGTAACGTGGAGACACATATACATAATTAGAGAGTGAGTGTGCGAGATACACATGCGGACATGGGGAGAGATGAGGATCCAGATTAATGGGTGTTTGTGCGTGTCTGTGTGTGTTTTTGCGCGCGTTTGTGTGTGAGAGGGAGTGTGTGTATGTGGAGTAGAGAGACCACTAATGATGTAAACCTAGTATAAGGGAAGGGGAATGGTGTGACATGTGTAGTAGCGCGATAGCATGGGTGCGGGCGGGGGGAGCAGACTATTTGGAAGAGACATCAATTGTGTGTGGGAGAGGGGTGTGAGAGCGAGAGAGAGAGAGAGAGAGAGAGAGAGAGAGATAGAGAGAGCTAGCGATGGGGAGAGAGAGAGAGAGGAAGAGAGGGGGCGAGAGAGGGGCGTTTGTGTCCATAAATGGCGTATAGATAGGGAGACAATGTTGATGTTGTTTGAAATTGGCGTATGTACGGAGACGCAAGGGAAGCGAGTCATCGTGTGTGTGATAGGGACTTCATGAGAGATCTAGAATAGATGGTGTAGAGAATAATGTGCGAGATCGAGAATGATGATACATTAGGGAGCTATGGAAAGAGTCACGACATATATGTATACAGGAAGGAGCTGGGGCGGGTCCGCATGTGGGAGAGATAGAAAGAGGAGAGTGGTGCACAAGGAGACAAAGTGTGCTTGTTTTGCAGTGGGGGTGGTGTGTGAGGTGAGTGTGCGAGAACCACATAACTTGGGAGATAGACGTTTGGGGCGACGTTTTGTGTGTATGGGAAAGATACACTCTACATAGTGCGTGTGCTTGGGAAAGAGAGATGCCGGGAGACCTAGCTAGAGAGTGGGGGAAGAGATGTGTGCATGCCCAAGAGACAAAGTGATAGAGACCTATATTGGGGTCCGGACTTTAGAAGAGAGAGGGGTGTTAATGTGCTCGTGTGTTGGTGTTTGGGGGAGAGAACGACTTCTCTGTGTGTGGGGGCGACGAGGGGTGGGGGGTGGGCGACGAGGGGGGGGGGTTGGCTTCAGATAAAGAGTGAGGTGTCTATATTTGAGGGACTTTAGCGTAATTGAGATATACATGGTCAATAGTGTGTGCACTCAAGGTTGATCAATTTGTTTCACAGTTTGGACTATGAGATAACGATACTTTTGAACATGCGTGATATACTTTGATGTACCAGAATTACAAACCTAAGATTGGAATTTTTGAATTCGACTGCATCATTAGCTTTTGTAATTCATTTAAATGGAGGTACATTTTTAAGCCGGGATTTTGTGATTTCAAATTCATATATCAAACCTAGAGATATACACATACGGGCATGTTCAAACTTTATAATCATCCACTTTATTCATACACATACACATTTTTGCTTTTGTCATCATATTTAGGATAAACACATTTGGAATTTCATTTGAATTGGACCATATGATGGTATTTGCTTGTAGTAGCTCAATGATCCATATTTGAATTGAATGGAAAATCTAAGTTTCAAGTTGGAGACATTGATTTTCAAAACTTGCACTTTTTTTCGTGCAAAACAAACAAATTCTCGGCCATGATATCATAGTCGGCCGTACAAGAGCAGAATATAATTTCAGGCGCCAAAAGCTTTCAAACTTCCCACTCACATCGAAATATCTTGCGCCCGAAAGTTTAGCCCTGCGATATCCTATTTTACCCCTGCCACATGAACGGAAAAGGGCTGCTTTGGTAACTCCATTGTTTTCCCCTCTTTGCCCCCAACATTCTTCCCCAGAGCCCCTCCCCTTCCCCTCCCGCCCCCCCCAACCACGGCAAGCCGCCGAATCTAGTCCTCCGCCGCAGCGGTGGACCTCACACCCTGACGGATCTACCTTCCGCACCTTGGAACCCCCAACTGCCAATTCACCACTTCACTGAAGCCGCTTCAGCGACTGGCTTGTACACCGCTCTAGTTCTCCTTGACCGCCATCATGGTCCACCGCACCGGATCTGCTTAACCGGCGCCGTCGTCCACCACAGTGTAGGCCCTTCACTGACTCCCTCATCCGTCCCTTCGCTGGCCCTTCATACAAGCCCTCGTCCGCCGCAACAGATCCGCCTCACCGAAAGCACTGTACAACGCGCCCGCCGAAGCCTTCATCCACTGCACCGGACCCGCTCCACGGACGCCATATTCAACTCCACCGGCCCTGCTTTACTGACGCTGCAGCCTCATCAGGTTATTTTGATCTGTACTCCTTCGGTTTTTCTCTTTATCGTGCAACTGTTCACTTACCACAGATGAGCTTTCTTGTATGTCGACAGGCGCCGCAGCCGTAGCACCGGAGTTGCTTCAGCGATGGCGACAGCCCGCCCAAACTCAACCGCAACATGAGCACCATCAACGATCCTTAGCTATCGAGTATGCCAACGATACCCATACGCCGCCGAGAATCAGGTACTATTATCCAACGGCCGGCGCCTACGTTCACTTTCTTAGCATAAGCACCGCACCTTTGAATTTCTTCAGGGCATCATTCAGTTTTTCACGAGGCGTGTTATTCTGCTTGCACCTGTAGGGCCATACTTCTGGCAGTGAACATGTTACATGTGCTAAATTACATACCAGTGCACATATAGTTAATATGCTTTAGTTTTGTCCTAAGTATTACTGTACTTCCTAGATATCACTGCCTACTATTTTACTTCTTGCATGCTATATTTATGATAATGGTGTTGTTCTGATGCCACCTGTTGGTTCCATCAGACTGCTTCATGTTCTCTATGCTTAATTACACATCAGCAAACTAGCATGTGGTTCCGCTGATTTTTGTTCGTTTTACCCTACATTTTCTGATGCTAGCTATTACATCACTGTTACGAGCCTCTGTTCATTACTTTTTGTGTGTTCTTGATCTTCCCAAGTTGCATGACTAATTTGATGCTTCTATTAATTATGGAGCTGCCAACCCCATCAAGCAAAATATTTGTTCTTTTGGGGCTGGCACCTCGAACAAGCATAAAAATAGAGGGAAGCAGATATATTGTCGTGTATGCACACACCCTTCTTTCATTAGTTTAGATGAACCATTGATGATCAATTCGAACCAGTGCATGCGATTAATATTAATTTTACCTAAATAGAGGGTGCAGAATAAACTATAACAAGTAGATTTGCAACCACGGGATGCTGACGATATCTTCAAAGAACATTGCAACAGCAGCTAGGCTTCACAGCAACATATGGTAAGCCAGTGTGTTTTAGTACATGTGAAATGTAATGCGTGTGGGCTGCTTTCTTGGCTTGTGCCCTCAACCTATAATCCTACGGAATAACAAATAGTTCAGTTGTCTGCTTTGATGTATTGCTTGATTCGAATGCTTGTTTGTTACTTGTTACGCTATACCTGAGTTGGCCAATATGTCAGCAGTGCCTGCTGTACTATCGTAAAGAAATGTATGCCTAGTTCAGCGGCAATAATTCATATGTCATTTACCATGTAAGCTTACTGCCTGGATCATGTGATAACTATCTCTTACTTATGTCCAGCGGAAACCTTTCAGGATGACGTTCACACTAGGACACAATGTACAACCCCAGAATCTATTTGTGGAAGCAGTGCGCCATCCATGTTACCAGATGGTAGCAGTTCAGAGGCAACACCGCCGGAGAGCAGTCTGAGCACAGATATTATAGTTCTTGAGGCTCTACTAGAGGCAGAAAGAGATGGTGTGGCTGCCATGAATGAGGTAATCTCGATCTTGAAGCTGGAAATTATGCAATTAGCTGCACGCATTATGCAAGCAACCCAAGAATTGGAGGAAGTAAGAATGTTGCATTTGAAGACGGAGGAGGTCCTGCTGCTTCTGCTATCTGAAGCCCGGGGTAATCCCAGTTCTTCTTTAGATAGCAGTTGAAATTGTCATTAGATTATTGTACTTGCATGTTGTGTCATGTATCTGAATGGATTATGTTGTAAGACCCCCTATGTTGTCCATGTGTTGTAATGATCCGAATTTTTTAGGCGAGGTAATCCTCAGTACTTGTATGATTGACATAAGGTGAACTATTTTTCGTGTGAGCATATTGTATTGGATGAAATAACTGTTCGACTCAAAGTGTATCCAACCTACTGAATTCGAAGATCACGACATTTCTAAATCATAGTCATATATAAAGGTGGAATAAATCTTTGTTGTGGTTTTGAAGGAATAAATAACAAAACGTAGAATTATCTGTGGATATTCGTAATCGAATAAAAATTGGATTTGGATTTAGTTGCCAGGGCCCAGGGCAAACGTGAATGCTAATTCTCCCAAGTTTTGAACGAAGCGGCTATACACCCACTATCATTTGTGGGCTGCCCAAAGCAAGTGTTTGCGAGATGGAAATTGTTGTCTACCCTGACACTTGACATCCTTATCGACCGGATTTACACTGCTGTCGATAGGGGTAGACTAGTAACTTCAATCAGACGTGACACGACGGCCTCTGAGCCCATTCAGACACGGTGGGCGCCAAATGTGGGCGGCAAAACACATTTGATTCAAGCTCGTCCGAAAGACATGTGTCTCTCCCTCCATTTCCCCATTCATCCACGGTGGGCGGCAAAACAAACTCTCCTCGTCTGAAATCGATGTAGGCTAATATTTTAAATAGGGGCAGATGTGTAACTTCCCTCAGACGTGACACAACCGCCCTACCTGTCAGCCCCGTTCATACACTGTGGGCGCCAACTGTGGGCGGCAAAACACCCTCTCCTCGCCCGAAATCGTTACCGGCAAATATTTGGGAGATGCGAGATTACTGTCCTATCCCCAACCGACGTGATGTCCGAAATTTTAAACGGGGGATAAGTTCATAACTTTCCCACATTTCAGACAAGCGCATCCCAAAGTTTGAGATCCCCCCTCCCCCTCCATTTCCCCATTCATACACCATCGGCGCCACGACAACCTCCCCACTGCGGCCAGCCTCCTCTGTCCGCCACCCCATCCTCCACCTTGCCGGAGCCGCTACCCCTACCCCGTTGTCCACTGCAAGAGATGGACGTCTCTCATCCACGGCGCCGGACCAGGATCCTTTCATTGCGTCGTCTCGCTTCATCGGCGCCGTCGTCCACTTTTTCGTTGCCGCTCCTACGACCGCCTCGTCCACGGCAACAAGATTTATCCCCCGACCCGGCCGTCTGCCATCTAAAGTCTTCTTCCCCGCCGCGATAGCCATCGCACCCGCAACACCCTCAACGTATCAGCAGGGGCCTACACGACGTCGCAAGAGAGGTGGTACTCTTCCATATGTGCTTAAGTTATTGATCTCACCCGGAAAATAGATCTTAAATTGTTTACTGTACTTTTCTTATCCGTACCAAATCGTAGTGGCTAGTTGAATGCAAACATTGGTTGTGAAGTAGCTTTCTCCGGTTTGCACCTTCAGATCCACCATGTCACGGTCACTATACTCGTAAAGCTTATGGTTTCCCCTCTTTATATTCACTACCATCATCGTAGGTGCTTCACTGCTTCGTGTCGTGCTAGCACTACTCCTCAAGACCTCAACCCATCAAGCGAAACAACATGCCACTCATAATTCCAAAGCTTACATGTTGAAATACGAATCTGATATGATGCTCATATTACTAAAACAGAGAACGTTTAATTGGTCACCTAATGTTCCTATATTCGTTTCGGAAAGCATGTGCGCCACCCACTGGTCTAGCTAGTTCCACTTTCCTGATTTTACTCTTGATGCTTAGGGTTTTCCCCTTTTATCTACTCTACTATGATCTGCGTAGGTGCTTTCTATCATACTAGCATTACTCCACCCTTCAAGCTAAACAACACAACACTCAAAATTCCAAAGCTTAGTTGTTCAAATATGATTGTGATATGATACTGATATTAGTTAACAGACACATTTAATTGGTTAGCTAAAGGTCGCACTTGAGTTTCCAAATCCATGTCGCGACATATAGAGAGACAGCAGAAATGCATTTCTTTGTCACTTGTTGACTGTACTTTCTTGTCCATACCAAATCTTAGTTGTTATTTCAAAGCAAATATCAGTTGCTAACTACCCTTTGCGCGGTTTGCAGCTTCAGATCTGCCATCCCACTGCCACGGTGTACTCATCATGCTTACGGTTTCCCCATTTTATGATGACCACGATCAGCCTACGTGGTTCGTGTCGTAATAGCACTGCTCCACCCATCGAGCTAAACAAGCTTAGTTGTACAAATTCAAATCTGATATTATGCTGATATTAGTAAAACTGAGAGATGTTGAATTGGTCAGCTAAATGTTCCTACTTTAGTTTCGAAATGCATGTGAGCCACATATGGATAGACCGGAAGGAATAGTATTTCTTTGTGCGCTCTGGTTCATCATGGGTGGCCAACCGACATTGTATAGAAAGACTTGTAATATCTTCAATCTGCTTGCTCTTCTGCTCTTCTTTAAGATGATCCTCTTCTCTTGCGGTCGACTGGTCAGGTCGAGTTATTCTCCCTTAGTATATTTTGAATCTGTCAGGTCAGGTCGACTTGTTCTTCTTTACTATATGTTGAAGCTGTCATCTGTGAAGTATCATCACTTCTGGAGCTCTCATATTTTGAGTAGTAGGCCACATTATATTAATGCACACACCAAATTACAGCATGCATGGCACCTCTTAGAAGAATTGCAGAGATAGCACAAAGGGGTTTAGAGGGAGAAAGTATTGGATTAGAATCACTTCTGCATTACAAAGATAATCTCACTTGTTTTTATGTTTTCATGCATGTCAGGTATTGAACATTATCAAAATGAACATGAGAATGGGCGCACGAGAGGAATATTGCGGAACAATCCACTGGCTAACGAACTTGGCATGGTGGAGGATGGCCTATCTTATTCACCCATCAAGGTGCATGCTCTAACTTGGCAAGGTTGTATTGGTCGCACATATGTTGCATCTGACCTCTTGCATTACTTCTACCTTGTTACACCGTCTGCTTAGTTTAAGCATCATATATGAGTATATGCCATACCTATCCATTTTCTATACCTATTCCATGTGTCGTCATACTATGTTTTTCCAGTCAAATGTTGTTCTTTCGTAATAGATGTCCAAAAGGAACAGGGTGATTGCAGATCCTCAAGGAGTACAAACTAGGTATTTGGAAAAGGTAGTGATACCTGTTAAATCAGATAGATCAGCAGCCACAGAAAACACAGGCCCAACTGTAACAGACTTTACCCCTACTCCAGTGGCCAAACCCCTATTAGAACCGCTGACAGCCCAGCGTCAGGTACTGTCTATGGTATCAATTCAAAATTTGAACTCCTAAATTTCTGCATGTGCCTTACCTTCTCTCTTGTATGTAAACTAATTTCAGATGAATCTCCTTGCTCAAAGGATCATAGGATCTCATGACAATACTGGGCTCTACATTGCTCTTGTCAGTACCTCTTGCCCATTGTCAGCATACTTACACTCATTGCTATTTGATTATGTAGCATCACTGTAAATGTTCGCTTCTTTATCCTCCCTTTGCTTGAAATTATAAGATCTATATTTACTCTTAGATAAATGTAGAATTAACACAATGGTTATGAAGTTTTGGATTGCTCATGTATGTACCTGTTGTCATGTACTCCCTCTGTATCGAATTAATTGTTGATCAATTGGATGTATTTAGAACTTAATAGTGCTAGATACATCCATTTGAGCGACAACTAATAACGGACGGTGGTGGTATTACTGTACATGCATCGCGAGATAGTTGATTGTCTGGCATTACTCTGCATCTTATCTGCCCTGCCCTCCACTTTCTCCAAATTATCATATCTACATTTACTCTTACCAAAATGTTGAATAAAGCCAATGCCACTGCACACGTTGATGTCTGCATTCCTCTTGTCAGTACCTTTTGCCTTGTAACGATGTACTTAATTAATGGCTATTTGATTATGTATCATCAGTCTGCACCTGAGCTTCATTATCCTCTATTTCTTCCAATATTATTTGATCTATATTTACTCTTTGTAAAATGTAGAATAATGGCAACGCTTATAAAAAAAATTCTTTGGGGAATTTATTGAATTATCTTTCCATTAACATGAAGAAGGGCTTTGTCCAGCCCGTGTTAACATGTAATGTAAGTTCATCCTTCTCAAGCCTTCAAACTTTGTTCTAGTATAGATTTGGATAGGCATCATTTCCTCCACTGCTGTTTACATCTGATTGGATGTTTGCAACAACTACCCGTTTTAAATTGTAGTTGTAAAAACATGTTCCTTATGCAGAACAGATCCATTTATTTGCTTATATAATTATGAAACCTGTTACGTGTCTCCTTGTTTCTCTTTCAGAGTCGTATCTCTTATGCCAGGCAGAACTTTAGGAAAGATAGTGAGCCAAACCATCTTGAGGACAGCGAGATGACCCCAAGGTTCTGTCTTGATGAAGACAGTGAGTTGAAGCTACTCACCAGCAGGTGTGAGACAACCTCTGTGCGGTCGCTGCCTCAATTAGTTTGACTTCTTCAGTCTCAACTTAAAGCAGAAAGGCTTGCTTCAGCTCAGCTCCGACTTGAAGTCAAAGATGTAATGAAGATGTCAGGGGACTGCCTTGTGCACTATGGTGCCATACAACTAGGGATGAAGCATCTATCGTTGACACAACTGAGGTCTCATCAGCTTGTTCGGCTGCTTGCGGGGCCCGAGCTTGCCAGGTCTAGTGCCTTCTGAAGTGCTCTCAGTTTTGTATATTCTTTTGTCGGCGCGTTTATATGCACTGGTGGTGACCTTTGATGCCCAGTGTATGTAATCAGTGGTCATGTTGTGCTTTATTATCACCAGTAGCGAACTTTGATTCCCAGTGGATGTAATATGCTGTAATTTCTTTATTGTATAGTCTAGGTTTATTCTTTGGTCGGTATGCTATAAATTAGGCCGGAAGGTTCAGTGGATCTCAGTGTTCTCGCTCTTCAGGCCGGCCCGTTACTCATATGGGCCAAAACATGGGCCTATAATCATCTTGGGCCATTAGGAGGTCTAAACCTATAGTAGTTTCCCGCCTTTAACATGCCATGGGCTACATATTTACTGTAGTGACACTGGCTTCCTACGGGCCGTAGAAAAAATGGGCCTTCTACGGTCCGTAGAAACAATGGGCCTTCTACGGGCCGTAGAAACAATGGGCCTTCTACGGGCCGTATCATCAATGGGCCTTAGACGGGTCGTATGATCGATTGGCCAAACATGGGCCAAAAACAGACCACATTATGGTCGTAAACGGGCTAGAGTTGGAGTCGTCCGTTCATGGGCCGACCATAACGGGCCGTCGTTAATAGGCCGTATTTGATGACGCTATGAAAACGGCCCAACGTATTAATGGGCCACAAACGGGTCGACTGTAACCGCGGGCTGAATTTGGCCCACAAGTAGAAAATGGCAGTAACGGGCCGTAAGTAACCGAATGCTGGAAATGAGCCCAAGAATAAATGGGCCCTGAGAAGGCCGAAAGATAACATGGGCTGCAAATGGCCCAATGGATTAATGGGCCGTTAATGGGTATAAAGTGATACACTGTTCATTACGGGCCAGTTTCACCACGGGCCGTTAATGGGCCAAGAGTTACAAAGGGCCTCATATGGGCCGAAAGACGTCATGGACCATACATGGGCCGGAACTTAAAATGGGCTGGAATCATATTGGATGGCCCAGATGACGCTACTGGGACTAATTCGGATAGGTCGTAATGGGCCCTGGGTTAGCGGACTGTAAATGGGCTATATGCGAACATGCCGTTAACAGGTTTTCCATGAGCCGGGCCGCCACCTTTTGACCAAGTCAAACGGGCCGGCCTTTTCACAGGAATGGGCCTTTGTTCGGTCATGCCATGTGTCGACGTATCATAGGCGCCTTCAGTCCAATGAGTGGATGACATCTGTCCCAACGGTGAGCTGACACGTGTTTCCTCCAGCCAATGATGATTTTACACGTGGAAAATCCCCATTGGTCGGGGCTGTTAGCGGGTTATCGGATCCAAAACCGGACCCGGTAGCTTAACAACATTCCGTTACGATGGATGCCACATGTCGGTCACCCTTGACGAAAGCACTTCTGTGACGCGCGATTTATCGTCATGGAAGTGGACACTTCCGTGATGATAATTTTGGTAATGTCATGGAACACTTCTACGACAGCACAGGTATGACTATCTTGATTCTGTCATAAAATTGTCATGGATGTACATGCATGACAAAAAACGCGACCTACTGTGACAAACACGTATCATCATGGAAGTGTATTTTTTTTGTAGTGCTAGTGTCACTAATAAAATGAAGTAATAATATAGTTAAAATAGAGCGAGTGTCCTCTCTATCATTTCATTTCCAATGTAGTTAAAGAAAGTGCTTCTCTTTGTTAATGTATGTTTCATCAACTAGTCCCATTGTTAATGTTTAAGCGTTTCTGCAAACTGGGGTGCTTAGTTTTAGTTGATCTGCACAAAAATAGAGATTTGAATGTCTCAAGGCCCCTCCTTGTACTACCGCTGTACACTGATGTTCATCACTGGCAGAAGGTGTATCGGGGAGACTTGGGATGATTTCCAGTATGAGGCGTGGCGTACCGTATGAGGCGTCGCAGGGCCCATCTCGCTCTTGCAGCATGGCATACTATGATACTATCGCAATATTTTGTTATTTTTATTTTGCGTGTTTCATCAACTAGTGCCACTATTATGTAATCACGCTTTTACATTATCTGTGCAAACAGGGTTATTCAGCTGCATTTTGGTGGAACTGCACAAATGTACGGATGGAACCGGCATATATGCAAAGTGCGAGGTGTGCCAAGTAGAAATTACCGACACCAACCATGCTCCATGCACGCATTGGCATCCACCACCACCAGTGGGATGTGTGGCGCTCTCTGTGGACGGATCTTTCTCGGCAGCAAATCCTCTAACCAAATACTAGTATCTTATATTGGCAGTTTTCTAGGGAGTACTCTTTTCTGAAAGAAGCACCAATCTATTTTTCTTTATTTGTACACACTGTCACAACTTTGACCCAAAGGTCCAGAGCTATTTAAGGGTGATTGGCGTAGTACTCGGAGACTGATTGTAAGCATGGTTTTCATTAGCTGTCACACTGATTGTAAGCATGAGCAGGTGGAAGATTAGGTTAGTGCGAAGCTTACCTTAAACCCTACCGCCGCCATTGAAACGAGGCGAGCGTCGAGGGAACCGTGGAGAATGGTGGGGAAGCAACGTCGCGCCATCCGGCCTCCTCTTGCGGTGGGAGAACGAATACTCCTGTGGCTCCCGCTGGCTCTGCACCCTCACGAACGGCACACCGTACTCGATCGATTCGTTATCCTCTGGGTGCTCGACCTTCGACCTATACGCCCACCACCTCCGCCTGACTTTCGCCTCGGGCGAATCTGTCTGCTCCATCGCCCAGAGGAGATACTCGATGAACTCGAAGGACTGCGGCATGACTGCCGCCGAGGAGTACATGTACATCACCGCCCTCATCGCCGCCATATCACTCTTTCGCATACATTGCCACATGGCCCTCACCGTCCTCGAAATCTCCCACTCATTGTCAAACCAAGTAAGGATCTCCTTCAACCTAGCTAACTTTGCCTGGTCACCGCCGGCGATCTGCCTGATTCACTGCTGCATCCTCTCCATAAATGTCCTTCTGAGTGGTCTGGTGCTAGCTTTGGAAGATGGGAGGAGAGACGGTGGTCTTGCAATAGAGAAGAGGGAGAGGCGAGATGGTGGTTTTGGAATGGAGATGATGGAGAGGAGAGGAGGTCGTTTTGCAATGGAGAAGAGGGAGAGGCGACACGGTGGTTTTGGAATGGAGATGATGGAGAGGAGAGGAGGTGGTTTTGCAATGGAGAAGAGGGAGAGGCGAGACGGTGGTTTTTGAATGGAGATGATGGAGAGGAGAGGAGCGTGCGGCAGTGATTTAGGATTGGACGAGAGGGTCGGCGCACTGTGACTGGATCAAAATCAAAATCAATTTACCCTTCAATTAAGAAAGCGACCCCACATTAACTAGTCTCCCTTTTATTCTGGGTCATAATTGACCATGATTTTCGCAAATAAAATATAAGTTATACGTTGCAAAAATAATATAATTTGAAAGTACATTCAGATACCAACCAAACGATACAATTTTTGGTGACATGCATTCACATTTTGCTTGTTAAATACAGTACGTGGTCAAACTTTGACCCAAAATACGCAAAACAAAAAAATACTTCCAAGACCAGCGCCGCTCTTTCGCTCTTCTCCTCTTAAACCACCGCCGCTCCTCTCCTGTTCCAATCTAAATCCAGCGCCGCTCCTCTCCTCTTCCATTTCAAAACTACCGCCCCTCCTCTCCTGTTCCAATCCAAAACCAGCATCGCTCCTCTCCCGTTCTAATCCAAAACCAGCGCTGCTCCTCTCCTCTTCCATTCAAAAGCCACCGCCGGCGAGTGAAGGTGCTGTGGAGAAGTAGATCGATGGAGGAGTACAACCGATACGTGAGGATCGCAGACGGCGACCCTGTGAAGCTAGCTAGGATGTTGGAGATACAGTCTTGGTTTGACAACAAGGACCAACTAGTGGCAACGGCGACATCCATGGCCAAATATCTGCAACAGAGCGAAAAGGCGGCGATACTCCCGGAGGGAGTCGCGCGGGAGTACATAGAGCTGCTCCTCTGGGCCATGGAGCAAACAGATTCACCGAATCCGATCGTGAGGGAGGGGTGGTGGGAGTATCGATCCCAGATGGAGCATCCACCAGAGATTGAAGGATCGAGCATCTACAGGGTGCCGTTTGTGAGGGTGTCGTGCCAGAGCGAGCCGGTGGAGTCTTCGTCGACCGAACCCAACTACAAGAGGAGAAAAACAGTTGGCCCGACAACGCTTCCCCGCCATCCTCTCCCTCGCCGTTCACATCGTCTCACGGGGCGGCTGTTTGCCACCGAGGAATAGGAGGGACTGCCCCCCCCCAAGCCCAATAGTCGGGCACGTTGTGAATTGTCAGGACGAGCTTAGGGTTGTCAGTATTTGCAGGTTGTGAATTTTGTTTTGTGTTGTGTATTTTGAGAGTACTTTCAGATATGAATGTATTTTGAATTTCAGATTTGCAGTATTGAGCATATGAAGTATTTTATGAATTCTAGAGATCTATTTTTAGCACTTAAAAAATGTAGTTTCATAGGAGTATAAAATTGCAGACAATGTGATTCTCAGAGAAGAAACTGCAAGTTTCAGTTTCAGATAAGAAACTCCAAGTTCAGTTTCAGATAAGAAACTGCAACTTTCAGAGGCAGAGCATTTATATTAACACGGCCTTTTCAAACAGTGTTAACATCATGTTGGAAGTTTTATTCATGGTCGAAACTAGAACTACCAGCCAGTTAACATCATGCTGATCAACATTCATGCATAGCACATCTTCATATGATGCACAGTCAAAAAGATATGCTATTTTCAAAATGCCCACACAATGTCGGGTGTGCGAAAAACAGAGAAAACGAGGGACGAAGTTTTGGCAAGTGTTGGACGTGTTGTGCGTAGATGATAATTGGGACCCACATGTCAATAAAGGCAGAGGCAAAAAAATTGGAGATATTTTCTCTGCACAGGTGGAATCGAACCCGGGCGGAACAGCTGTCGGGTAGTGTCACTCGGCCACTAGGCTAGTTCAGTTGTTTCATTACTAATAAGGCACTTCCTCAGGTGGTCGGATCTCCTCCTGCGCCTTTGTGCGCTCGCCGCGATGCCGCTGTCTGCCGTTGTGAACATGCTGAACAAACAAGAGGAATCTGGAGAGGACAGTACGTGGAGAGGCGGACAGTCGGGACCCACCAGGTCTATGGCCGTACGCAAGCAAGTGCCTCATTGAAAAAATACTTCCTCCTAATACTATACTGGCATTAGGGCCCACGGGTTTGTCAACATAGTTACATTTTTTTAGGAGCTTCAACGTAGTTACTATAGGAGATAAATTCACAACGAAGCCGGGGAGTTGGCAAGTATCAGCTGGGTTTTGGGCTGCCCCGTCTAGGCTTTCATTTTTAACATGCGCAGCCCACGACCTCAGATGGGAGGCCCATAGGCCTGTTTGTATTTTCTTGAGGGTCGTCATGTATCGACTGGCCTATGGACCTCCCATCCGAGGTTTATTTTTCCTGAAACATCGGCAGCCCAATTTATGTTTTTTTTTGAAGAAAACGCAGAGGTCTGTTCTATTTTTCTATATAAGAATAGGAACGCCTGGTCCAACTTATGTTTCCCTTCTAACTATATTATATATATTTGAATTATTTTATATGTTATTAATTATTATTGTTATTGTCATCATATATTTAACAGATACTTACATATGTAAGAAAACAATATCCCACATCTTATTAACTTATAAAAATAATTTCTTAATAATAAAATCCAGGATATTTTTGGCAACGAAAATCCTGGTGATTGTGTACAAAAGCTTGGTAAGACTTAAGGACCAATGTAATAATAAATCACTTATTATTTAAATATATATATATAAAATGCTCAGCCCCTGTTTATTTTTTGATAACATTGCTACGCCCACCCCAACATTATAATTAGAATCAGCCCCGCAAAATCGTGTATTTCGAGAAAGTGCAAATGGCCTATAATTTTTTAGGAAAAACATAAATGGGCCACATGGACGCTACATTATTTGTTCACCCAGCCCAGCTAATGGACTGTAATTCAAAAAAATAGATCAAATTGACTGTAAATTCTACCCCGCAAAAAAAAGACTGTAAATTCTGAAAAAATGGGTTGAATACGTGCCACATTTTTTGAGGCTGAAATGTGGGCCAATAGGTCGAAGCCAACGCAAGTCATTGTCAACTTAGTCAACAAATGATTCTGCCATCGTTAGCCGTTGGATTTACATCCAATGACCAACATCCATCTTCAATCTCTCGTCTTCTTCCTCCAGCGCCGCCGGGACCACCTACTCCCGCCTCCTGCTGCTAGCACCTCTGCTTAGCACGCTTCGCTGTGAAGTGCTACTCCACCATTGGCCAGGCCATCCCTCCACCCCTCCACACCTCCTGTTCTTCTCCACCGACTGCCGAACCACACCGCACCAGAACCAGTTAACCCTCGTACACCTCTCCGTCTGCGACTCTACTCCCGCGTCTTCCCATCTCCGGCTTGTTGCTGTCCGGGGCCTCGCCGTCGTCCACCACCTTGGATGCGCTCGGCACGGAGTGGTCAACGTGGTCAACAAACGACACCATCAGAAGTAGACTGTGAAAGGTTGATAGCTGGGTCAACGGCCGCACGCAAGGAACTGCCTCCTTATTACGCGCAAAATAATGATTCCTTCACCTGACAGTTCGGACCCACCAGCTATATCTTCGCACGCAAGGAAGTGCCTCCTTATTATGCACACAAAAATGAATACCCCCTACTAGCTGGGACCCACAATAGTGGGAGGCTGACTTGTGGGCCAACTAAGTTGACGGGGACGGAGGGCTTTGTCAACTTAGTCAATATGAATGATTCTAGCTCCAGTGACCGTACGATGTCCATCCAATGGCCGTAGTGCTTCTTCAACCTCTGGTCTTCTTGCTCCAGCCGCCCAAACCAGCATCGGTCGTGCCTCGTGCTCCTGCCTCCCGTGGCCGGCTGTGATGCCGCGGAGGCCTCATCGCCCCCTACTACTCCCACCGCTAGCCAGGCCATCCCTCTACTCACCCACACCCCCTGTTATTCTGCAGCAACGGCAGCCTCACACCGCAGCGAACCAGTGAACCCTCATACTCCTCTATGCGTGGGCATCCACTGTCGCGTCTTCCCCGGCTCCGTGTCGTCCCCTTCCTAGGCCTCGCCGTCGTCCATCGCCCTGGTGCTCTCGGCGCGGCGTGGTCAACGGGTCAAGGAACAGCTTCCATCGGACGTGGACTATACATGGAGAGGCTGACAGCTGGGTCCACGGCCGCAGCAAGGAAGTGCCTCATTATTACGTGGAAAATAATGATTCCTCCACCTGACAGCAGGGACCCACCGGACAGGCAACCGTATTTCGTGAAAAAAACATTTCCCCCTGACTGTTGGGACCTACCAGCTACATCTTCGCACGCAAGGAAGTGCGTCCGAGCAAAAAAACCATTCGCCCCCTGACTGCTGAGACCCACCAGCTACATCTTCGCACGCAAGGAAGTGCCTGACAGTCGGGACCTGATACGTCCATTTTGCATCATGCTTTTATATCGATATTTATTGCATTATGGGCTGTTATTACACATTATGTCACAATACTTACGTCTATTCTCTTTTATTTTACTAGGTTTGCATAAAGAGGGAGAATGCCGGCAGCTGGAATTCTGGGCTGGAAAAGGAGCAAATATTAGAGACCTATCCTGCGCAACTCCAAAAGTCCTGAAACTCCACGGAAGTTATTTTTGGAAATAATAAAAAATACTGAGTGAAGAAAATACCAGAGGGGGCCCACACCCTGGCCACGAGGGTGGGGGCGCGCCCTACCCCCTGGGCGCGCCCCTGCCTCGTGGGCCCCCTGGTGGCCCTCCGGTGTCCATCTTCTGCTATATGAAGTCTTTCTTCCGAGAAAAAATCATAAGCAAGCTTTCGGGACGAGACTCCGCCGCCACGAGGCAGAACCTTGGCGGAACCAATCTAGGGCTCCGGCGGAGCTGTTCTGCAGGGGAAACTTCCCTTCGGGAGGGGGAAATCAACGCCGTCGTCATCACCAATGCTCCTCTCATCGGAAGGGGGGCAATCTCCATCAACATCTTCACCAGCACCATCTCCTCTCAAACCCTAGTTCATCTCTTGTATCCAATCTTTGTCCCAAAGCCTCAGATTGGTACCTGTGGGTTGCTAGTAGTGTTGATTACTCCTTGTAGTTGATGCTAGTTGGTTTATTTGGTGGAAGATTATATGTTCAGATCCTATATGCATATCAATACCCCTCTAATTATGAACATGAATATGATTTGTGAGTAGTTACGTTTGTTCCTGAGGACATGGGAGAAGTCTTGCTATTAGTAGTCATGTGAATTTGGTATTCGTTCGATATTTTGATGAGATGTATGTTGTCTTTCCTCTAGTGGTGTTATGTGAACGTCGACTACATGACACTTCACCATTATTTGGGCCTAGAGGAAGGCATTGGGAAGTAATAAGTAGATGATGGGTTGCTAGAGTGACAGAAGCTTAAACCCTAGTTTATGAGTTGCTTCGTAAGGGGCTGATTTGGATCCATATGTTTCATGCTATGGTTAGGTTTACCTTAATACTTCTTTTGTAGTTGCGGATGCTTGCAATAGGAGTTAATCATAAGTGGGATGCTTGTCCAAGTAAGGACAGCACCCAAGCACCGGTCCACCCACATATCAAATTATGAAAGTACCGAACGTGAATCATATGAGCGTGATGAAAACTAGCTTGACGATAATTCCCATGTGTCCTCGGGAGCGCTTTTCTTTATATAAGAGTTTGTCCAGGCTTTTCCTTTGCTACAAAAAGGATTGGGCCATCTTGCTGCACTTTATTTATACTTGTTACTTGTTACCCGTTACAAATTACCTTATCACAAAACTATCTGTTACCGATAATTTCAGTGCTTGCAGAGAATACCTCGCTGAAAACCGCTTATCATTTCCTTCTGCTCCTCGTTGGGTTTGACACTCTTACTTCTCGAAAGGACTACGATAGATCCCCTATACTTGTGGGTCATCAAGCAAAGACCACTTTTACTTTCCCTTTCAGTACTTTTGCTTATAGACGTATGCCTTTTAGTTTATGTAATGCACCTGCTACCTTTCAAAGATGCATAATGGCTATATTCTCTGACTTTTGTGAAAAGATTTGTGAGGTTTTCATGGATGATTTCTCCGTTTATGGATCCTCTTTTGATGATTGCTTGAGCAACCTTGATCGAGTTTTGCAGAGATGTGAAGAAACTAATCTTGTCTTGAATTGGGAGAAGTGTCACTTTATGGTTAATGAAGGTATTGTCTTGGGGCATAAAATTTCTGAAAGAGGTATTGAAGTGGATAAAGCTAAAGTTGATGCTATTGAAAAGATTCCATGTCCCAAGGACATCAAAGGTATAAGAAGTTTCCTTGGTCATGCTGGGTTTTATAGGAGGTTCATTAAGGACTTCTCAAAAATCTCTCGGCCTCTGACTAATCTATTACAAAAAGATATACCATTTGTCTTTTATGATGATTGTATAGAAGCATTTGAAATACTTAAGAAAGCATTAATCTCTGCACCTATTGTTCAGCCACCTGATTGGAATTTACCTTTTGAAATTATGTGTGATGCTAGCGATTATGATGTAGGTGCTATTCTAGGGCAAAGAGTTGAGAAGAGATTAAATGTTATTCAATATGCTAGTAAAACTCTAGACAATGCCCAGAGAAATTATGCCACTACTGAAAAAGAATTCTTAGCAGTTGTATTTGCTTGTGATAAGTTCAGACCTTATATTGTTAATTCTAAAGTAACTATTCACACTTATCATGCTGCTATTAAATATCTTATGGAAAAGAAAGATGCTAAACCTAGACTTATTAGATGGGTTCTCTTGCTACAAGAATTTGATTTACATATTATTGATAGAAAGGGAGCTGAGAACCCCGTTGCAGACAACTTGTCTAGGTTAGAGAATGTTCTTGATGACCCACTACCTATTGATGATAGCTTTCCTGATGAACAATTAAATGTCATAAATGCTTCTCGTACTGCTCCATGGTATGCTGATTATGCTAATTACATTGTTGCTAAATTTATACCACCTAGTTTCACATACCAGCAAAAGAAAAAGTTTTCCTATGATTTAAGACATTACTTCTGGGATGACCCACATCTTTATAAAGGAGTAGATGGTGTTATTCGACGTTGTGTACTTGAGCATGAACAGGAACAGATCCTACGCAAGTGCCACTCCGAGGCTTACGGAGGACACCACGCTGGAGACAGAACTGCACATAAGGTATTGCAATCCGGTTTTTATTGGCCTAATCTCTTCAAGGATGCCCATAAGTTTGTCTTATCTTTTGATGAATGTCAAAGAATTGGTAATATTAGTAGACGTCAAGAAATGCCTGTGAATTATTCACTTGTTATTGAACCATTTGATGTTTGGGGCTTTTATTATATGGGACCGTTTCTTGCCTGTAATGGGTATACACATATTCTAGTTGCTGTTGATTACGTTACTAAGTGGGTAGAAGCTATTCCAACTAGTAGTGCTGATCATAACACCTCTATTAAGATGCTTAAAGAAGTTATTTTTCCGAGGTTTGGAGTCCCTAGACATTTAATGACTGATGGTGGTTCACATTTTATTCATGGTGCTTTTCGTAAAATGCTTGCTAAGTATGATGTTAATCATAGAATTGCACCTCCTTATCACCCCCAGTCTATTGGTCAAGTAGAATTGAGTAATAGAGAGCTCAAATTAATTTTGCAAAAGACTGTTAATAGATCTAGAAAGAATTGGTCTAAGAAACTTGATGATGCATTAAGGGCCTATAGAACTGCATATAAAAATCCTATGGGTATGTCTCCGTATAAAATGGTTTATGGAAAAGCATGTCATTTACCTCTCGAACTAGAACATAAGGCATATTGGGCTATTAAAGAACTCAATTATGATTTCAAACTTGCCGGTGAGAAGAGGTTATTTGACATTAGCTCACTTGATGAATGGAGAACCCAAGCCTATGAGAATGCCAAATTGTTTAAGGAAAAAGTTAAAAGATGGCATGACAAAAGGATACAAAAGCGTGAGTTTAATGTACGTGATTATGTATTGTTATACAACTCTCGTTTAAGATTTTTTGCAGGAAACATCTCTCTAAATGGGAAGGTCCTTACGTTATCGAGGAGGTCTATCGTTTTGGTGCCATAAAAATCAACAACTTCGAAGGCACAAATCCAAAGGTGGTGAACGGTCAAAGAATCAAACATTATATCTTAGGTAATCCCATAAATGTTGAAACTAATATTATTGAAACCGTAACCCCGGAGGAATACATAAGGGACACTTTCCAGAACATTTCAGACTCCAAAAAGGAATAGGTATGTGGTACAGTAAGTAAACCGACTCCAAAACAGTTCTAATGGCAGTATTTCTCCGTTTTGGAATATTTAGAAAAATAGGAAAATAAGAAGCAGTCCGGGAAGGACACGAGGCCTCCACGAGGGTGGAGGGCGCGCCCTACCCCCTAGGCGCACCCCCTGCCTCGTGGGCACCCCGTGCGCTCTCCGGACTCTGTTTTCTTGCACGATACTTCTTTCGGTCGGTAAAAATTCATTATATAATCTCCCGAAGGTTTTGACCACCGTATCACGCAAATATCCTCTGTTTTTGTTTCGAGTTGTTGCTGCTGCAGATTAGAGCAAGATGTCTTCTCAAGAGTCAGTCGGGGAGAGCCGGGTGTCTCATCCGGGTATCGAGATCAAGGACAAACAGCGATACTGACCACTTTGGGCCAGCAAAGGAGGAACAGATGGAGGCTGATTTGAAGAGGATAGATGCCATGGAGGAGGATCAAGAAGTCACTTCTCGCTTCCGAGCTGGATTCACGATGGGGGAACTACAGAGCTCGGCTATTCCAAACTCGGCTATCCCTTCCAATGTTATATTTCTTTCTTACGAGAATATGAAAAAGAGTGTTACTTGTTCCCCCACAGCTGTGCAACATCCATGGGTACAAGGAGCTTTAACCGTCACGGGTAAGCTCCGTAAGGAGATAATGGATCTCAAGCAGCAACTCAATAAGCTCGAGGAAGAGAATCGTATCCTGAGGAGTATCATCGCCAAAAATATCACACCACCACCTCCGAAGGAGGAAATATAATCACATGGGTATGGACACTCCCCTTGGCAACTGCCAAGCTTGGGGGAGGTGCCCCGGTATCGTATCACCATCACACTCCTATCTTTACCGTTTTTCTTAGTTCGATCCTTTTAGTAATATCTTGATCTAGTAGAATAAAATTTTAGTATGATTTAGTTTTGAGTTTTGCCTTATGATCCTTCTATGTAATCGAGTCCGTGAGCTATATAATAAAGATTAGTGTTGAGTCAAGGGCTTGCTTATTTTGGTATGATCTTGAGTGAATAAAAGAAAAAGAAAGAATAAAAAGAAACAAAGAGATCATATTGATCTTATGGAGAGTAATGACTTCACATATAAAGAGTATGATGATTAAAAGTTGTTGAGAGTTGACAAACATAGTTTTGGTCATCGTTGCAATTAATAGGAAGTAATAAAGAAAGAGAGGTTTCACATATAAATATACTATCTTGGACATCTTTTATGATTGTGAGCACTCATTAAAATATGACATGCTAAAGAGTTGATGTTGGACAAGGAAGACAATGTAATGGGTCATGTTTTCTTATATCTGAGATAAAGTATATTGTCATGGATCACCCAAACATGTTGAGCTTGCCTTTCTCCCTCATGCTAGCCAAATTCTTTGCACCAAGTAGAGATACTACTTGTGCTTCCAAATATCCTTAAACCCAGTTTTGCCATGAGAGTCCACCATACCTACCTATGGATTGAGTAAGATCCTTCAAGTAAGTTGTCATCGGTGCAAGCAATAAAAATTGCTCTCTAAATATGTATGATTGATTAGTGTGGAGGAAATAAGCTTTATACGATCTTGTGATGTGGAAGAAATAAAAGCGACAGACTGCATAATAAAGGTCCATATCACAAGTGGCAATATAAAGTGACGTTCTTTCGCATTAAGATTTTGTGCATCCAACCATGAAAGCGCGTGACAACCTCTGCTTCCCTCTGCGAAGGGCCTATTGATAAACCACAAGTACAGGGGATCGCAACAGTTTTCGAGGGTAGAGTATTCAACCCAAATTTATTGATTCGACACAAGGGGAGCCAAAGAATATTCTCAAGTATTAGTAGTTGAGTTGCCAATTCAACCACACCTGGATAACTTAGTATCTGCAGCAAAGTATTTAGTAGCAAAGTAATATGGAAGTAACGGTAACGGTAGCAAAAGTAATATTTTTGGGTTTTGTAGTGATTGTAACAGTAGCAACGGAAAAGTAAATAAGCGGAGAACAATATAGGAAAAGCTCATAGGCATTGGATCGGTGATGGAGAATTATGCCGGATGCGGTTCATCATGTAACAGTCATAACACAGGGTGACACAGAACTAGCTCCAATTCATCAATGTAATGTAGGCATGTATTCTGAATATAGTCATATGTGCTTATGGAAAAGAACTTGCATGACATCTTTTGTCCTACCCTCCCGTGGCAGCGGGGTCCTAATGGAAACTAAGGGATATTAACGCCTCCTTTTAATAGAGTACCGGACCAAAGCATTAACACATAGTGAATACATGGACTCCTCAAACTATGGTCATCACTGGGAGTGGTCCCGATTATTGTCACTTCGGGGTTGCCGGATCATAACACATAGTAGGTGACTATAGACTTGCAAGATAGGATCAAGAACTCACATATATTCATTAAAACATAATAGGTTTAGATCTGAAATCATGGCACTCAGGCCCTAGTGACAAGCATTAAGCATAGCAAAGTCATAGCAACATCAATCTCAGAACATGGTGGATACTAGGGATCAAACCCTAACAAAACTAACTCGATTACATGATAGATCTCATCCAACCCATCACCATCCAGCAAGCCTACGATGGAATTACTCACGCACGGCGGTGAGTGCCATGAAATTGGTGATGGAGGATGGTTGCTGATGATGACGGCGACGGATTCCCCTCTCCGGAGCCCCGAACGGACTCCAGATCGGCCCTCCCGAAAGGTTTTAGGGCTTGGCGGCGGCTCCGTATCGTAAAACGTGATGAATCCTTCTCCCTGTTTTTTTCTCCTCGAACACGAATATATGGAGTTGGAGTTGAGGTTGGTGGAGCAACAGGGGGCCCACGAGGCAGGGGGCGCGCCCAGGGGGGCAGGCGCGCCCCCCACCCTCGTGGACAGGTGGAGGCCCCCCTGACGTGGATTCTTCTTCCAGTATTTTTAATATTTTCCAAAAATAAGTTCCATGGAGTTTCAGGTCATTCCGAGAACTTTTGTTTCTACACATAAATAACACCATGGAAAGTCTGCTGGAAACAGCGTCAGTCCGGGTCAGTTCCATTCAAATCATGCAAGTTAGAGTCCAAAACAAGGGCAAAAGTGTTTGGAAAAGTAGATACGACGGAGACGTATCAACTCCCCCAAGCTTAAACCTTTGCTTGTCCTCAAGCAATTCAGTTGATAAACTGAAAGTGATAAAGAAAAACTTTTACAAACTCTGTTTGCTCTTGTTGTTGTAAATATGTAAAGCCAGCATTCAAGTTTTCAGCAAAGATTATGACTAACCATATTCACAATAACATTTAGGTCTCATGTATACTCATATCAATGGCATAATCAACTAGCGAGCAATAATAATATATCTCGGATGACAACACTTTTTCAAAACAATCATAATAGGATATAACAAGATGGTATCTCGCTAGCCCTTTCTGAGACCGCAAAACATAAATGCAGAGCACCTTTAAAGATCAAGGACTGACTAGACATTGTAATTCATGGTAAAAGAGATCTAGTCATAGTCATACCCAATATAAATTAATAGTAATGGATGCAAATGACAGCGGTGCTCTCCAGCTCGTGCTTTTGATAAGAGGGTGATGACTCAACATAAAAGTAAATAGATAGGCCCTTCGCAGAGGGAAGCAGGGATTTGTAGACGTGCCAGAGCTCGATTTTAAAGCAGAGATAAATAATATTTTGAGCGGCATACTTTCATTGTCAACATAACAACCAAGAGATGGCGATATCTTCCATGCTACACACATTATAGGCGGTTCCCAAACAGAATGGTAAAGTTTATACTCCCCCTCCACCAACAAGCATCAATCCATGGCTTGCTCGAAACAACGAGTGCCTCCAACTAACAACAGTCAAAGGGGGAGTTTTGTTTGACATTATTTTGCTTTAGTTTGCATAAAGCATGGGACTGGGCATCCCGCTGGCTAGCCATTTTCTCGTGAGTGAGGAGCGGAGTCCACTCCTCTTGAGAATAACCCGCCTAGCATGGAAGATACGGACAGCCCTAGTTGATACATGAGCTATTCGAGCATACAAAACAGAATTTCATTTGAAGGTTTAGAGTTTGGCACAAACAAATTTACTTGGAACGGCAGGTAGATACCGCATATAGGAAGGTATAGTGGACTCATATGGAATAACTTTGGAGCTTAAGGGATTGGATGCACAAGCAGTATTCCCGCTTAGTACAAGTGAAGGCTAGCAAAAGACTGGGAAGCGACCAACTAGAGAGCGACAACAGTCATGAACATGCATTAAAATTAATAAACATTGAGTACAAACATGAGTAGGATATAATCCAAAATGAACATAAATATCGTGAAGGCTATGTTGATTTGTTTCAACTACATGCGTGAACATGTGCCCAATCAAGTCACTTAAATCATTCAAAGGAGGATACCACCCCATCATACCACATCACAACCATTTTAATAGCATGTTGGCACGCAAGATAAACCATTATAAACTCCTAGCTAATTAAGCATGGCATAAGCAACTATAATCTCTAATTGTCATTGCAAACATGTTTATTCATAATAGGCTGAATCAGGAACGATGAACTAATCATATTTACAAAAACAAGAGAGGTCGAGTTCATACCAGCTTCTCGCATCTCAATCAGTCCATCATATATCGTCATAATTGCCTTTCACTTGCACGACCGAACGATGTGAATAATAATAATAGTGCATGTGCATTGGACTAAGCTGGAATCTGCAGGCATTCAATAAACAGGAGAAGACAAGGCAATATGGGCTCTTGGTTAAATCAACAATAATGCATATAAGAGCCACTTCAACAATTTAATCATGGTCTTCTCCTATCGACCCCCAAAGAAAAGAAAAGAAATAAAACTATTTACACGGGAAAGCTCCCAACAAGCAAAAGAAGAACGGGAAATATTTTCGGGTTTTCTTTTTAATTATTACTACTACAGCAAGAAAAGTAAACTAACTAAAAGCTATACTAATTTTTTTTGGTTTTCTTAAGGTTTATTAAACACACAAGAAGAAAGCAAGAAAAAGGAAAATAAACTAGCATGGATATTACAGTGAAAGAGTATGAGCACCGACAACTAGCAATGAGTGTGTGAACATGAATGTAATGTCGGTGAGAAATACGTAATCCCCCAAGCTTAGGCTTTTGGCCTAAGTTGGTTTATTGCCACGGATGGCCTGGCGGATATCCATAGTTGTAGCTGGGGTCGTACTGGGATGAAGAAGACTCTGATTGCCACTGGTTGGCAATCATCTCCGGATCCCACCGGTAATTAGACTGTCGTGGAGGATCAAATTGTGGTTCCGGCTCTGGCTCTGTAGCTGATGTAGAGTTCCGGTAGGCGTGAATGGCCGCAAGCGGAATGAGATACGGGCCTGCAGATAAATCAAACAAGGAAGGAGCAGGCAAGGTAATAGTTTCAGGGTGATGTTTATCAGAGACCAATTTGTATTTAAGCGCCCCTTCCCTATTCTTAACAATAAAATCATGCGCTACCATACTCTTATAATCTAAATAAACAGTGGGCAGCAATTTTTCTTCTTTTTCATAGTGCCTAATAGGTATGTTAAAATGTGCAGCTAGGCGTGAAGCATAGATACCTCCAAAGATGGGACCCTTTGTACGGTTTAGACTTAACCGTTGGCAGTAATACCGCCCATACTAACAGAGTCATCGCGGAATAAACCATGGAACAAAATAATAATATCAGGGACACTAAGGTTTCCACATTTTTCGCGACCAATTAAGCAACAACTAGGAAATATTGCAAAGTAGCGTAAAACAGGAAAATGTATGCTAGTTATTCTTGCATCGGAAACCTTCCTAGTTTCCCCTATAGTGATAGTGTCAATAAACCCGTCCACATCCTTACGATGTGGTTCCTCTAAACTACCCTCGAAAGGTATTTTGCAAACCTTGCAAAATTGATCTAGTGACATCTTCTTAACCACATCATATAAATGAAACTCTACTGAAGGACGTGATTCCTTAGGATAATAGTAGAAGTTTTGCACAAAAGTATTGGTGAGTAAGAGATACTGTTCGCGTTGGTCGTGGAGGAAGTCGGCGAGGCCTGCATTCCCAGCCAATTCATAAAAATCATCATAAATCATGGTTGCTCTCAAGAAATCATTGGAAGGCCATTCACACGGCCGAACCTCCGCGGTGCGAGGCAGATTATATTTGGGCCTCTCTGCTTCCTCACTTTGCTTTTCCTTCGAGTTTCGGCTCGATGAGCCCCTCAAGAATCTCTTCATTATTTTCTGAAAACTTCTGAAATTTTTAGTAACTTCAAATAAAAGTGAACCAAACTCAACAAAATTGGTAGAAACTACTCCCACAAGTGTCTAGAGACTACATCATGCATTAGAACTACTTGGAACCATATAAATTTGACATGCAAGCTCAAGAACATGGTCACCTAGGCAGCACAAATTTGCAATGAACAAAGCACTAGAACAAAAACTAATTGGACCAATGGAGGAGTCACATACCAAGGAACAATCTCCCAAAGCAGTTTTGTGAGAGGTGCTTTGAGCAAGGAGATCGAAAATCGCAGCAAAATGAGCTAGAACTCGTGCTTGAGCTGGATGGTGATTTTTTTGGGAGGAAGAAGAAGTGTGTGGGTGCAGGAATAAGTGGAGAGGAGCCACCATGGGCCCACAAGGCAGGGGGCGCGCCCTGTAGGGGTGGGCGCGCCCTGGACCCTCGTGGCCAGGTGCTTGCTCCTCCTGCTGTGTTCTTAGTGCCAGATATTCTCAAATATTCCAGAAAAAATCATATTCCAATTTCAGGGCATTTGGAGAACTTTTATTTTCGGGGTATTTTTATATTGCACGGATAATTTCTTCTTGACAGTAGGTAGAGGAAATTCAAAACCTCCAAAAATAATTGATGGAATTTTTCCAATAGAATTTATACTATGAACTTGAGGTTGTTTCCTCGGAAAGTGTACCGTATGCTCATTACCATTAACATGAAAAGTGACATTGCCTTTGTTGCAATCAATAACAGCCCCTGCAGTATTCAAAAAAGGTCTTCCAAGAATAATAGACATACTATCGTCCTCGGGAATATCAAGAATAACAAAGTCCGTTAAAATAGTAACGTTTGCAACCACAACAGGCACATCCTCACAAATACCGACAGGTATAGTAGTTGATTTATCGGCCATTTGCAAAGATATTTCAGTAGGTGTCAACTTATTCAAATCAAGTCTACGGTATAAAGAGAGGCATAACACTAACACCGGCTCCAAGATCACATAAAGCAGTTTTAACATAGTTTCTTTTAATGGAGCATGGTATAGTTGGTACTCCTGGATCTCCTAGTTTCTTATGTATTCCACCCTTAGAAGTATAGTTAGCAAGCATGGTGGAAATTTTAGCTTCCGGTATCTTTCTTTTATTAGTAACAATGTCTTTCATATACTTAGCATAAGGATTCATTTTGAGCATATCAGTCAAACGCATACGCAAAAAGATAGGTCTAATCATTTCAGCAAAGCGCTCAAAATCCTCATCATCCTTTTTCTTGGATGGTTTGGGAGGAAAAGGCATGGATTTCTGAACCCAAGGTTCTCTTTCCTTACCGTGTTTCCTAGCAACAAAGTCTCTCTTATCATAACGTTGATTCTTTGATTGTGGGTTATCAAGATCAACAACAGGTTCAATTTCTACATCATTATCATTGCTAGGTTGAGCATCATCATGAACATCTTCATTAATATTATCACTAGGTTCATGTTCATTACCAGATTGTGTTTCGGCATCAGAAATAGAAATATCATTTGGATTCTCAGGTGGTTCAGCAATAGGTTCACTAGAAGTATGCAAAGTCCTATCATTTTTCTTTTTCTTCTTTTTAGAAGGACTAGGTGCATCAGTATTATTTCTCTGAGAATCTTGCTCAATTCTCTTAGGATGGCCTTTAGGATACAAAGGTTCCTGAGTCATTTTACCAGTTGTAGTAGCCACTCTAACAGCATAATCATTATTCTTACTATTTAATTCATTGAGCAAATCATTCTGAGCTTTAAGTACTTGTTCTGAGGCTAATGTACTGGTAATTTGCTCTAAAAACTACAGTAGTAACTAGTAGTATTGGTACATGCCGGTCCCTTCCTTCTGTCGGCACCACTTCAACCATGGCCTCCTGGCGCTCCGAAGCTCTCTTGGACGTACTGTCGCAGGAGCAGACGAGGGACATCGGCGGCTCCGCTCTGGGTGCGCTCCAAAGCTCTCTTCGACGTACTGTCGCAGGAGCAAACGAAGGAGATCGCCGGCACCCCCCCCCTGGCCGCCCTCCGCCGCCACGACCACGAAGCCGGCGCGCGTGCGCGGGCGTAGCCGGCAGCGAGGAAGAGTAGTACACGGTAGGTCGCCGCCGCTCTGGTCCCGGGAAGGCCACCGCTACGCCACTCAGTCGATGCCAAGCTTGGTGGGGTAAACATCGGCGGCCGATTAGCCGCTTGACGGCGACGTGGAGGCGGAAATCTTCAGAACCTTGTGCTCCGGAGGAGGAGGTTATCGAGGCGGATGAGGAGGAGGCAAAGGCAATGGCCGGCTTTCTCGGGTTCATGGCCGGACATGGTGGTCGGGCGCCGGCGATCGTTTAGATTAGGTTTACAGTAGGTTTTAGTATGGTTTGTGCGAAATATGTAATGAATTTCGTCCAGTTTGTAGGAAAAGTTTTCGAAATGTAATGAATTTCATCCGGTTAATTTGAAATTTGCTTTGTTTGCACGAATTTCGTCCAGTTAGTTCATATAGTTGTCGAAAGGTATGCGGGCAGCATCGGATGGCATCCATCAGTGTCCTCGGACAGATGCCGGTGTAAATTTGTGGGCCAGCGCTGGAGATGCCCTAACTATCATGCTAAATCGCTAACAATCCTCCATTATTTGGCAGGGAACAGTTATCCCTCGACAAAATCGATCAGATCTGCGGTGTTTCGCACTCCTCCCACGTAAGAGTGTAAACTCTTGCTTACATAAAAATGGAGCAAGTGGACGGCACTGTAGCACGTCATATCACTCGAACTAGCCCGCCTAACGAGCGGGAAAGCACCGCCCTCGTCATTTTGTTCTGGATTTCTATCGATCGATCGCGCAAAAATGTTACGCTTCGCAAGTTCTAAAGGAAAAGGCGGCACACTTAGGACTCGTAAGCGTCGCAACCCCGACAGTCCGGCTCGCACGCCGCTCACCAGAGGGGACACGCGTTGTCTTGCAATTTCACTGACATGTGGGACCGTAATTGAATAAACCGTCGACAGCCGAAATCTAATCGCTCGGCGGGCGTCGGCTGAGAAGAGAGAAACGGGGGAGGGAGAAGAGATCGCCCGCCCGCCGCGCACGGACTCCAAGAAATATATGGTGATAATGTGAGGTGGGCCATGCTGGAGTCCGGACCGCTTTCAGAGCCCGCTCTCACCGCCCTGGCCCCTCAAGACGCCAGCTGCCCGCCGCATGCATGCATAGCAAGTAGTACTCCTTATGTGGAGGAGAGAGAGGCATTGACAAAGTCAAGGAGTGGGCTCTGCAAGAGCCCGTCTCTACACGTGCTCCTAGGTATAAAAAATAATTCTAAAAAAGGCATAAAAACAATTGTGTCTTAAAAAAAGAAAGGTAAAAAAACATTTGAGAGGAAATAGATAGAGAGAAAGTGAGAAAAAGCTGTAACATGGGCATTACATGAGGAAGGAGGGAGTGGTGCACATGCCAAGTTCACTGGGCTGCCGTGTTTCACACTCCTCCGTCGTAACAGTGGAGACAATAGCTTTCATCAAAAATAAACAATGAATACTCGTTGCTCGTCCTCTATATCGGAAAGAATACTTTCATTCGCCGACATGTGGGACGTCGACCATCCTGGTCCACCTGCCATGCAAAAAATTATCCTGGTCTACCCCGGTCGTATCGCAGGCCCAACCTTTCCCACTGTAAGTTGTTCAGACGAAGGAACCATCATGAATTCATTGAATTCCGCTTCTTCAAGGAAACTTACTGTACCCGCAATACTGCTACCACACGCGAAGACTGGACGGCACTGTACCACGTCATATCACTGAAACCCACTAGGCCAAACTAGCCCGCCTAGGTCATCTATTTTGGAACGGAGGGAGTACGTCTCTGCACTGCTATGATTTTGTGTTGCACGTTCTCTGTACTTTTGCTACGATTTTCCTACCCTATAAACCAAATGAGGCCTGAATGTATGTCGACTATTGTCTAATCGATTGCTAAGCCTACAATTTTAGGAGCTAGGGCTATTGGTCGATCGACGAGGGATAAGTATAAGCGTACCACGAGCTCATCAGCCCCAACGTTTCTCTTCGGTGAGTGTTTTGCAAGTACTATAGCTCGCACAGTAGCTAGCCTACTAACACCAAGAATCATAATACAAGCCCTGCTGATATGATAAACAGTTCAAACTTACATCTAAGCATGCCATATATTACATCAAAAGCTGGTGAGGATACATCTGTTTCCATAACTCGGAGAGGGTTCGCATGATTCATCGCATGATTCACTATCAAACAAAAGTAGCAAGATCCGCCCACACAAGACAGTGCACTAGCCCTAAGATGGTTTGATAACACGCATCGTTCTGGTAATTAAACACAGGGCAATGCAAACTACCCTGAAGGATTAGCGCGACCAACTATTTCTTGTCATCGATCTCTCGGGCAATGACCACAGCACGGACAGCGGCATGGGAATCGATTTCTGGGGCGATGTCCACAGGACTGACCGCAACATCGGAATCGATCTCTGGGGCGATGTCCACAGGATGGACAGCGGCAACGGAATCGATCTCCGGGGCGATGCCAATAGGACGGGCCACGACATCGGAATCATCAAGGACGTCCACCGGCACCTGCACAACCCTAACATATTAGCAAGCACATTGCAAATAATCAAAAACCACAACTATGGTAATAAGCCATTATTTTTTACCTTGTGCAGCTCACCGGGGGATCTCATCCCTCCGGGGGCCATCTCCTCATCCTCGATGGGGGCCATCACCTTGCCAGGGGAATACTGCTTCTCAACGGCGACTATCTCCTCAAACTCGGTCTTGAGCCTCACATAGGTGGCAATCAGAGTTCTTGTTGGAAATATGCCCTAGAGGCAATAATAAATGGTTATTATTATATTTCTTTGTTCATGGTAATTGTCTATTATTCATGCTATAATTGTATTGTCCGGAAATCGTAATACATGTGTGAATACATAGACCACAACCTGTCCCTAGTAAGCCTCTAGTTGACTAGCTCGTTGATCAACAGATAGTCATGGTTTCCTGACTATGGACATTGGATGTCATTGATAACGGGATCACATCATTAGGAGAATGATGTGATGGACAAGACCCAATCTTAAGCATAGCATAAAAGATCGTGTAGTTTCGTTTGCTAGAGCTTTTCCAATGTCAAGTATCTTTTCCTTAGACCATGAGATCGTGCAACTCCCGGATACCGTAGGAGTGCTTTGGGTGTGCCAAACGTCACAACGTAACTGGGTGACTATAAAGGTGCATTACGGGTATCTCCGAAAGTGTCTGTTGGGTTGGCACGGATCGAGACTGGGATTTGTCACTCCGTGTGACGGAGAGGTATCTCTGGGCCCACTCGGTAATGCATCATCATAATGAGCTCAATGTGACTAAGGCGTTAGTCACGGGATCATGCATTGCGGTACGAGTAAAGAGACTTGCCGGTAACGAGATTGAACTAGGTATTGGGATACCGACGATCGAATCTCGGGCAAGTAACATACCGATTGACAAAGGGAATTGCATACGGATTGATTGAATCCTCGACACCGTGGTTCATCCGATGAGATCATCGTGGAGCATGCGGGAGCCAACATGGGTATCCAGATCCCGCTGTTGGTTATTCACCGGAGAGGCGTCTCGGTCATGTCTGCATGTCTCCCGAACCCGTAGGGTCTACACACTTAAGGTCCGGTGACGCTAGGGTTGTAGAGATATATGTATGCGGAAACCCAAAAGTTGTTCGGAGTCCCGGATGAGATCCCGGACGTCACGAGAGGTTCCGGAATGGTCCGGAGGTGAAGAATTATATATAGGAAGTCAAGTTTCGGCCACCGGGAAAGTTTCGGGGGTTACCGGTATTGTACCGGGACCACCGGAAGGGTCCCGGGGGTCCACCGGGTGGGGCCACCTATCCCGGAGGGCCCCGTGGCCTGAAAGTGGAAGGGAACCAGCCCTTAGTGGGCTGGGGCTCCCCCCTTGGGCCTCCCCCTGCGCCTAGGGTTGGGAACCCTAAGGGGGGGAGCTTCCCCCTTGCTTTGGGGGGCAAGGCACCCCTTCCCCCCCACTTGGCCGCCGCCCCCCCTTTGGATCTCATCTCCAGGGCCGGCGCCCCCCCCAGGGGGCCTATATAAAGGGGGGGAGGGAGGGTAGCATACTACAGCCTTGGGCGCCTCCCTCCTCCCCTGCAACACCTCTCTCTCTCTCGCAGAAGCTCGGCGAAGCCCTGCCGGAGACCCGCTACATCCACCACCACGCCGTCGTGCTGTTGGATCTCCATCAGCCTCTCCTTCCCACTTGCTGGATCAAGAAGGAGGAGACGTCGCTGCACCATACGTGTGTTCAACGCGGAGGTGCCGTCCGTTCGGCACTCGGTCATCGGTGATTTGGATCACGGCGAGTACGACTCCGTCATCCACGTTCATTGGAACGCTTCCGCTCGCGATCTACAAGGGTATGTAGATGCACTCCTTTCCCCTCATTGCTAGTAGACTCCATAGATGCATCTTGGTGAACGTAGGAAAATTTTAAATTATGCTACGATCCCCAACAGTGGCATCATGAGCCAGGTCTATGCGTAGTTACTATGCACGAGTAGAACACAAAGCAGTTGTGGGCGTTGAGTTTGCCAATTCTTCTTGCCGCTACTAGTCGTTTCTTGTTTCGGCGGCATTGTAGGATGAAGCGGCCCGGACCGACCTTACACGTACGCTTACGTGAGACAGGTTCCACCGACTGACATGCACTAGATGCATAAGGTGGCTAGCGGGTGTCTGTCTCTCCTACTTTAGTCGGAACGGATTCGATGAAAAGGGTCCTTATGAAGGGTAAATAGAAATTGGCAAATCACGTTGTGGTCATACGTAGGTAAGAAACGTTCTTGCTAGAAACCTACAAACCACGTAAAAAACTTGCAACAACAATTAGAGGACGTCTAACTTGTTTTTGGAGCAAGTGCTATGTGATGTGATATGGCCAGAAGATGTGATGAATGATATATGTGATGTATGAGATTGATCATATTCTTGTATAGGAATCACGACTTGCATGTCGATGAGTATGACAACCGGCAGGTGCCATAGGAGTTGTCTTTATTATTTTGTATGACCTGCGTGTCATTGAATAATGCCATGTAAATTACTTTACTTTATTGCTAAACGCGTTAGCCATAGAAGTAGAAGTAATCGTTGGCGTGATGACTTCATGAAGACACAATGATGGAGATCATGATGATGGAGATCATGGTGTCATGCCGGTGACAAAGATGATCATGGTGCCCCGAAGATGGAGATCAAAGGAGCATAATGATATTGGCCATATCATGTCACTATTTGATTGCATGTGATGTTTATCATGTTTTTGCATCTTATTTGCTTAGAACAACGGTAGTAAGTAAGATGATCCCTTATAATAATTTCAAGAAAGTGTTCACCCTAACTGTGCACCGTTGCGAAGGTTCGTTGTTTCGAAGCACCACGTGATGATCGGGTGTGATAGATTCTAACATTCGAATACAACGGGTGTTAACGAGCCTAGCATGTACAGACATGGCCTCGGAACACACGCAATACACTTAGGTTGACTTAACGAGCCTAGCATGTACAGACATGGCCTCGGAACATGGAGGACTGAAAGGTCGAGCATGAGTCGTATAGAAGATACGATCAACATGGAGATGTTCACCGGTCTTGACTAGTCCGTCCCACGTGATGATCGGACACGGCCTAGTTAAACTCGGATCATGTTTCACTTAGATGACTAGAGGGATGTCTATTTGAGTGGGAGTTCATTAAATAATTTGATTATATGAACTTAATTATCAAGAACTTAGTCTAAAATCTTTACACTATGTATTGTAGATCAAATGGCCAACGTTGTCCTCAATTTCAATGCGTTCCTAGAGAAAACCAAGCTGAAAGATGATGGCAGCAACTATACGGACTGGGTCCGGAACCTGAGGATCATCCTCATAGCAGCCAAGAAAGATTATGTCTTAGAAGTACCGCTAGGTGAAGCACCAATCCCAGAGAACCAAGACGTTATGAACGCTTGGCAGCAGCGTGCTGATGATTACTCCCTCGTTCAGTGCGGCATGCTTTACAGCTTAGAACCGGGTCTCCAAAAGCGTTTTGAGAAACATGGAGCATATGAGATGTTCGAGGAGCTGAAATTAGTTTTTCAAGCTCATGCCCGGGTCGAGAGATATGATGTCTCCGACAAGTTCTTCAGCTGTAAAATGGAGGAGAACAGTTCTGTTAGTGAGCACATACTCAGAATGTCTGGGTTGCACAACCGCTTGTCTCAGTTGGGAGTTAATCTCCCGGATGACGCGGTCATTGACAGAATCCTCCAGTCGCTTCCACCAAGCTACAAGAGCTTTGTGATGAACTACAATATGCAGGGGATGGAAAAGACCATTCCCGAGGTATATTCAATGCTGAAATCAGCTGAGGTAGAGATCAGAAAAGAACATCAAGTGTTGATGGTGAATAAAACCACTAAGTTCAAGAAGGGCAAGGGTAAGAAGAACTTCAAGAAGGACGGCAAGGGAGTTGCCGCGCCCGGTAAACCAGTTACCGGGAAGAAGTCAAAGAATGGACCCAAGCCCGAGACTGAGTGCTTTTATTGCAAGGGAAGTGGTCACTGGAAGCGGAACTGCCCCAAATATTTAGCGGACAAGAAGAAGGCCGGCAACACCCAAGGTATATGTGATATACAAGTAATTGATGTGTACCTTACCAGTACTCGTAGTAGCTCCTGGGTATTTGATACCGGTGCGGTTGCTCATATTTGTAACTCAAAGCAGGAACTACGGAATAAACGGAGACTGGCAAAGGACGAGGTGACGATGCGCGTCGGGAATGGTTCCAAGGTCCATGTGATCGCCGTCGGCACGCTACCTCTGCATCTACCCATGGGATTAGTTTTAAACCTCAATAATTGTTATTTAGTGCCAGCTATGAGCATGAACATTGTATCTGGATCTCGTTTAATTCGAGATGGATACTCATTTAAATCCGAGAATAATGGTTGTTCTATTTATTTGAGAGATATGTTTTATGGTCATGCCCCGCTGGTCAATGGTTTATTTTTGATGAATCTCGAACGTGATGTTACACATATTCATAGTGTGAATACCAAAAGATGTAAAGTTGATAACGATAGTCCCACATACTTGTGGCCCTGCCGCCTTGGTCACATTGGTGTCAAGCGCATGAAGAAGCTCCATGCAGATGGACTTTTGGAGTCTCTTGATTACGAATCATTTGACACGTGCGAACCATGCCTCATGGGTAAGATGACCAAGACTCCGTTCTCCGGAACAATGGAGCGAGCAACCAACTTATTGGAAATCATACATACCGATGTGTGCGGTCCAATGAGTGTTGAGGCTCGTGGAGGATATCGTTATGTTCTCACTCTCACTGATGATTTAAGTAGATATGGGTATGTCTACCTAATGAAACACAAGTCTGAAACCTTTGAAAAGTTCAAGGAATTTCAGAGTGAAGTTGAGAATCAACGTGACAGGAAAATAAAATTCTTACGATCAGATCGTGGTGGAGAATATTTAAGTCACGAGTTTGGTGCACACTTAAGGAAATGTGGAATAGTTTCACAACTCACGCCGCCTGGAACACCTCAGAGAAATGGTGTGTCTGAACGTCGTAATCGCACTCTATTGGATATGGTGCGATCTATGATGTCTCTTACCGATTTACCGCTCTCATTTTGGGGCTATGCTTTAGAGACTGCCGCGTTCACTTTAAATAGGGCTCCGTCGAAATCCGGTGAGACGACACCGTATGAATTATGGTTTGGGAAGAAACCTAAGCTGTCGTTTCTAAAAGTTTGGGGATGCGATGCTTATGTCAAGAAACTTCAACCTGAAAAGCTCGAACCCAAATCGGAAAAATGCGTCTTCATAGGATACCCTAAGGAAACTATTGGGTATACCTTCTACCTCAGATCCGAAGGCAAGATCTTCGTTGCCAAGAACGGGTCCTTTCTGGAGAAGGAGTTTCTCTCGAATGAATTGAGTGGGAGGAAAGTGGAACTTGATGAGGTGATAGTCACCCCTTCTGAACCGGAAAGTAGCGCAGCGCGGGAAAATGTTCCTGTGGTGCCTACACCGACTGGGGAGGAAGTTAATGATGATGATCATGAAGCTTCGGATCAAGTTACTGAACTTCGTAGGTCCACAAGGACACGTTCCGCACCAGAGTGGTACGGCAACCCTGTCCTGGAAATCATGTTGTTAGACAACGGTGAACCTTCGAACTATGAAGAAGCGATGGCGGGCCCGGATTCCGACAAATGGCTAGAAGCCATGAAATCCGAGATAGAATCCATGTATGAAAACAAAGTATGGACTTTGACTGACTTGCCCGATGGGCGGCGAGCCATAGAAAACAAATGGATCTTTAAGAAGAAGACGGACGCGGATGGTAATGTGACCATCTACAAAGCTCGACTTGTCACTAAGGGTTATCGACAAGTTCAAGGGGTTGACTACGATGAGACTTTCTCACCCGTAGCGAAGCTGAAGTCCGTCCGAATCATGTTAGCAATTGCCGCATACTATGATATGAGATATGGTAGATGGACGTCAAAACGGCATTCCTTAATGGCTTCCTTAAGGAAGAGTTGTATATGATGCAGCCGGAAGGTTTTGTCGATCCTAAGAATGCTAGCAAAGTATGCAAGCTCCAGCGCTCAATCTATGGGCTGGTGCAAGCATCTCGGAGTTGGAACATTCGCTTTGATGAGATGATCAAAGCGTTTGGGTTTACACAGACTTATGGAGAAGCCTGTGTTTACAAGAAAGTGAGTGGGAGCTCTATAGCATTTCTCATATTATATGTGGATGACATACTATTGATGGGAAATGATATAGAATTCTTGGGAAGTATAAAGGCCTATTTGAATAAGTGTTTTTCAATGAAGGACCTTGGAGAAGCTGCTTATATATTAGGCATCAAAATCTATAGAGATAGATCAAGACGCCTCATTGGTCTTTCACAGAGTACATACCTTGACAAGATATTGAAGAAGTTCAGTATGGATCAGTCCAAGAAGGGGTTCTTGCCTGTATTGCAAGGTGTGCAATTGAGCACGGCTCAATGCCCGACCACGGCAGAAGATATAGAAGAGATGAGTGTCATCCCCTATGCCTCGGCCATAGGGTCTATTATGTATGCCATGCTGTGTACCAGACCTGATGTAAACCTTGCCGTAAGTTTGGTAGGAAGGTACCAAAGTAATCCCGGCAAGGAACACTGGACAGCGGTCAAGAATATCCTGAAGTACCTGAAGAGGACTAAGGATATGTTTCTCGTTTATGGAGGTGACGAAGAGCTCGTCGTAAAGGGTTACGTCGATGCTAGCTTCGACACAGATCTGGATGACTCGAAGTCACAGACTGGATACGTGTATATTTTGAATGGAGGAGCAGTAAGCTGGTGCAGTTGCAAGCAAAGCGTCGTGGCGGGATCTACATGTGAAGCGGAGTACATGGCAGCCTCGGAGGCAGCACAGGAAGCAGTCTGGATGAAGGAGTTCATTACCGACCTAGGGGTGATTCCCAATGCATCGGGCCCAATGACTCTCTTCTGTGACAACACTGGAGCTATTGCCCTTGCGAAGGAGCCCAGGTTTCACAGGAAGACCAGGCATATCAAGCGTCGCTTCAACTCCATTCGTGAAAGTGTTCAAAATGGAGACATAGAAATTTGTAAAGTACACACGGACCTGAATGTAGCAGATCCGTTGACTAAACCTCTCCCTAGGGCAAAACATGATCAACACCAGGACGCAATGGGTGTTCGATTCATCACAATGTAACTAGATTATTGACTCTAGTGCAAGTGGGAGACTGTTGGAAATATGCCCTAGAGGCAATAATAAATGGTTATTATTATATTTCTTTGTTCATGGTAATTGTCTATTATTCATGCTATAATTGTATTGTCCGGAAATCGTAATACATGTGTGAATACATAGACCACAACCTGTCCCTAGTAAGCCTCTAGTTGACTAGCTCGTTGATCAACAGATAGTCATGGTTTCCTGACTATGGACATTGGATGTCATTGATAACGGGATCACATCATTAGGAGAATGATGTGATGGACAAGACCCAATCTTAAGCATAGCATAAAAGATCGTGTAGTTTCGTTTGCTAGAGCTTTTCCAATGTCAAGTATCATTTCCTTAGACCATGAGATCGTGCAACTCCCGGATACCGTAGGAGTGCTTTGGGTGTGCCAAACGTCACAACGTAACTGGGTGACTATAGAGGTGCATTACGGGTATCTCCGAAAGTGTCTGTTGGGTTGGCACGGATCGAGACTGGGATTTGTCACTCCGTGTGACGGAGAGGTATCTCTGGGCCCACTCGGTAATGCATCATCATAATGAGCTCAATGTGACTAAGGCGTTAGTCACGGGATCATGCATCGCGGTACGAGTAAAGAGACTTGCCGGTAACGAGATTGAACTATGTATTGGGATACCGACGATCGAATCTCGGGCAAGTAACATACCGATTGACAAAGGGAATTGCATACAGATTGATTGAATCCTCGACACCGTGGTTCATCCGATGAGATCATCGTGGAGCATGCGGGAGCCAACATGGGTATCCAGATCCCGCTGTTGGTTATTCACCGGAGAGGCGTCTCGGTCATGTCTGCATGTCTCCCGAACCCGTAGGGTCTACACACTTAAGGTCCGGTGACGCTAGGGTTGTAGAGATATATGTATGCGGAAACCCGAAAGTTGTTCGGAGTCCCAGATGAGATCCCGGACGTCACGAGAGGTTCCGGAATGGTCCGGAGGTGAAGAATTATATATAGGAAGTCAAGTTTCGGCCACCGGGAAAGTTTCGGGGGTTACCGGTATTGTACCGGGACCACCGGAAGGGTCCCGGGGGTCCACCGGGTGGGGCCACCTATCCCGGAGGGCCCCGTGGCCTGAAAGTGGAAGGGAACCAGCCCTTAGTGGGCTGGGGCGCCCCCCTTGGGCCTCCCCCCTGCGCCTAGGGTTTGGAACCCTCAGGGGGGGAGCTTCCCCCTTGCCTTGGAGGGCAAGGCACCCCTTCCCCCCCACTTGGCCGCCCCCCCCCTTTGGATCTCATCTCCAGGGCCGGCGCCCCCCCCCCCCCAGGGGGCCTATATAAAGGGGGGAGAGAGGGCAGCATACTACAGCCTTGGGCGCCTCCCTCCTCCCCTGCAACACCTCTCTCTCTCGCAGAAGCTCGGCGAAGCCCTGCCGGAGACCCGCTACATCCACCACCACGGCGTCGTGCTGTTGGATCTCCATCAACCTCTCCTTCCCCCTTGCTGGATCAAGAAGGAGGAGACGTCGCTGCACCGTACGTGTGTTGAACGCGGAGGTGTCGTCCGTTCGGCACTCGGTCATCGGTGATTTGGATCACGGCGAGTACGACTCCGTCATCCACGTTCATTGGAACGCTTCCGCTCGCGATCTACAAGGGTATGTAGATGCACTCCTTTCCCCTCGTTGCTAGTAGACTCCATAGATGCATCTTGGTGAACGTAGGAAAATTTTAAATTATGCTACGATCCCCAACAGTTCCTGGGGTAGGCACGGTGGGGCCCTAGCTGTTCTTCCAACTTTCTTTGAGGAGTTCGTCCGCCAACATCCTCAACTCTTTGGCCAGTGCTTGTTTCTTGGAGTTCTTCGTCTCCATGGGTTGGCCCGCCAACATGGTCAACTCGTTGGTCGGTGCTCGCTTCCTGGAGATCGCTGTCTCCAGTGGGTTGTCCGCCGGCAACTCTTTTCCTAGTGCTCCAGGTTCCATCAATGAACTGACAAACAAAAAGCAATCGAAAGGAAACCACAATCGCAATGAAAACGGGAAAAGAATAGGATGTGAGAATCGGTCGGTGCTTCACAAAAAGAAGATTCTTGGAATGAAAATATAGCAGCATAACTGATTCGCCCACCTTTCCTTCGTCGGTACAGAAGAAGAATGGCAGAAGCGAGTAGCCTGGAGTGAGGTTTTCTTCAAGAAAGGGAAGAAAGGGCTTGAACGAGTGTTCCATTGAAATGATGGTTGCTTCGTCCAGTCCAACTTCGAGGCCACCTTACCACTGCTGGTAAAGGTGTGGGTTTTGTGATATGACGGGTCATGACGGCCACACCGGGGTGACAGGTGAGTCTCGACTGTAGCACCTCGCTGTGATTTGGTGGATGGCACGCGGGCCCGGATGCTTTGAAATGTCCCGCATGTAGATAGAGCGGCTAGTCATATAGGAGTGCTCAATATTGTGCACCGCGACCAAGGCGGAGAGGAAAATGAGAGAACTACGTAATTAATGCATGAGTTAATTAGGGTAGTTTTGTAAAGTACGAGATACATTCCTCCAATCGCAAAATGCCTTGGTTCATGAGATTTGAGATTTGAGCCCTATAAACCGGAAGGGAGGGAGTACTGCACACGGTGTAGTCTAGTCACTTGTTGAAATCTCTAGAAAGGCAAATACTCCTTTCCGGTTTACAGGGCTATACTACTCCCTCCGTCTAGGTGTGTAAGTCATCTTACGAAAACCAAATAGTCCCAAAACACTTAGGCGCGGTGCATTAACTTCTACCTCGTTTCTTGTTTCTTGACATATCAACCAATAAGAGATGAGAGGTGTGCATGCTTTTAATGACTTGCAATGGCTAGTTCATTGCATGCAATGCTATTAATTAGCAAATAAACATTGGTGACCCCAGGAGGAAACGGTGCTAAGCGCGTGGACCTATGCAGAATGAGTATCAACCAATGGATAATGGAGTTTAATTGTTAAACAATAGCAATTTTGTCTCATGCAAGAGCCTGGCTAGTACTCCAAGGAACCGCACCACGCGAGCGTTCGCAACTGCCACGTTCGGGTTGCGCTTGGCTCTTCGCCTCTTCGAGAAGACGAACAATGATGTTACTCCTACTTCTACAGTATCGAATCCACTGCTGCATGTCCGTCCACCTCGTGCGGGAGGGATAGCGTGTAGCGAAAGCTTCTACTTACTGCTCCTGCCTTTGCGTCTATGACAGGTGGGCCCAACAGGTGGTTGGCCCTCCTGTCATGCAGCCAAAGGCAGGTGCAGTTAAGGCACCGGAGCTCAGTCCGCGAGGGAGAGGGCGTTGTAGTAATCAAATTTCTCGGTCTTGTACGAGTTGACGCGACACATCAAAGCACTGCACTCGATATAAGTCTTTTTACACATTTCAAATGGGCTACTTCGTATGTAGGAGTAGACATATTCTGCTTCGTATGTAGTCACTTGTTGCAATCTCTAAAAAGACTTATATTTGGAAACGGAGGGAGTACAACGCATGCATGCATGCCGTGACTTTCCTTTTGATACTTGCATGTGTTGATTTGATGCACCTTGCCAAATTTTGACTATAAATTTAACTAACCAAATTTTCATGCATGTCACAAAAAATTACGGGGCTGTTTGGATTGTGACTATGTTTGTCTTATGTTGCCACATTATTTTTCCCACTCCACACTTGCCTAACCTGAGTTGCTCAAATTGTTAGACACACTTTGGCTTGCCTAAGGGAATCTTGCCACAATTTTTGTGTCTATGACATGTGGGGTTCACTGCTAATAAAAAAATTCTTGTCTTAGGTGTGGCTTATAAAAAAGACTTATATTTAGGAACGGAGGGAGTAGAAAATATAAATAATAATGCATGTTGGGGCAACCCACGTTTCCGCTAATTTTAGCCGTGGGCTTGTTCACAATTTTTACGAGGGGGTGGTTGTTCATTTAATGGAGGGACTTGTAGTACCAGACTTGAACGATACAAAGTGCGACCTGGCACACCGTAACACCACTTGGAACAAGCGGGTAGCTATCTCAAAAAACAATCAACAACTAAAAAAACCGCGACCTGGCATGTAGTAGTACACAATTTTAAACGATTGTTTTGATGGAGTGAAAAAGGAAAACTACCCCACTACGTATATATAGGCCGGAGCCTCCGCGCTTGCTTGCTAGGGTTGCTCTATTCACACACTCTCATCCTCTCCAGATCTAAACAAGATAGGGGTAGTAACACTGTCTTTCTCCCTTCAAAAAACACTGGCTTTCTATCCTCACCGTTGGTTACAGATCCGGACGTATCCCCCTCCGCCGGTGAAGGGGAGGAGGGGCAGCGTTTAGGCCGTCGTCGACAGCGAGGGAGGAGACCCACTGCCGGCCGCACCGTTATCTCTAGCCGAGCGCTTCCGCTGCCCACCTATCCACATCCCGCCGACCTTCAGGTATATCTTCATTCGAAACCGCCTTAGCTCTACTTCCCCAGCTCGCTACGTCGCTGCATGTGCATCATTTTCTACCTCTCAGCCCCTCTTGATCGGATGGTCCAATGTCAAATATTTTTTTCTTCTATTGTTAGAGGTAAAGCTACTTCATGGAGTCGAATCTTGTACTCCCTCTGTCCGAAAATACTTGTCATTGAAATGGATGTATCTAGATGTATTTTAGTTCTAGACACATCCATTTTGATGACAAGTAATTCCGGACGGAGGGAGTACTTGGTTCAAACAAGAAATAAAGTGGGGTGGGGGAATTTAGTATGTACATCGGACTTGGTACAAACAGGAAAGAAAGGGGGTGAAAGTAGTACAGGCTGGTCATCCAACTAGTCTCTTGGTCGATAAGGGAAATATAGGGGTAACGTTGTACAAAGTGGTATGACCAGGACTAGATTTGCTATCCACACATAGGAGTAGGTGGCTAGAGTGAACAAAAATGGGACCAACCCAGATATGTTTCTTGGATGTTTGTTTCTCGGGGCAACAAACTATGAATCACCACTTTATGCCCCTGTTTACGTACATGGTGTTGGACTGCTGGTGCACCCACTGTCCCATGCCCTTATACCAAATATTTAGGCTCCGTTCGGAATAAAGGGGCAAAAAACATAGGTCTTGATGAAAATAGAGGAATAGGAAAGGAATGTAGGTATAAAACTATGGAACAGCGAACCGGAGGAAACTCTCAAGAGAATGTGTTCGGATGGACTACGAAATGTACAGATTTGTTTTTTTAGAGTAGCATGCTTGGCAGTATGAGATGCTATTTGTTTATTCAGCTGCACAGTGACTACTCTTGTCCTCACCTCACGTACCACACATAGGTTGATTTTTTTATTCCGGCAACACAGCACAGCAACCTGTCTAACGCATGGCAGCGAGCGCCTGCCTCGGGCTTCCGCCCAAAAAATGAGCAGCGCGTGGATGTTTCTAATCCTATGGAATCAGTACTACCAGACCAGCTTTCCTATGAAACACTATTCACCTTTCCCGTGTTCCGAACGGTTGGAAGGGAAAGAATACCGTAGGAATTGTGTTCCTACGAAAATCCTGCACCAAACCTGTGAACCGAACGCAGCCTTAGCTGTTCTTAATCTAATGTCCCTGGTAAAAATGAAGCCATGCCACTGTTATAAGCCATGACAAGTTTAGCCAAATGTTTTTGCCTGTAATTGTTTGAGACTCTGACTGTTTCCTCTGTGCCTTTTTGTGCAAACAGGGATATCCAATTCACCTGGTTGCTGTTGTGACCTTTTGGTGCACTGCACAAAACTCTTCTTAAAAGAAGTGACTTTTGTGCTGTTTAACTGGAATGTCAGAATGGAACAGTTGGTTCATTTTGGTGGAACTGCACAAAGGGAGATCTGTGTTCCAATCCTCATCATCCATATTGGCGCCATAACCTTCCTTTAGGTAAGAATGATATTTAATGCATGTGTTCATCTCTATTTTCCGACTGCCATGAGAAAATAATGCTGTTTTTACTAGTACACTTGTACTCCCTCACTGACAAAACCAATTCTGAATTAGAAGGCCAATCATGTACTTGGTTTCACCAACTGGTGAGGAGAAAGAGAAACAGAGCATGAAGAGGAAGAAGAAGAAGAATAAACAGTGCCAAGGCGATCTTGCTGAAGCCAGAGGCCTCAGTCGAGGCCATTCAAGGGCTCCGGCAACGACTACCTTACATGTGAGACGATCCTCCAGGGAGCCCTTCCACTTCTGCTGTCTCACTTAATTAATTAGGAGTACTTAAGTACCACTAATTTATTACTGCCTAATTTTCCTGTTGGAGTTAAACAAATCTTTAGTAGGACCCTATGCTGAATCATGTACGTGTGTATGTTTGTCTATGGAGGTGAATCATGTGGTGGAGCAGGGAGGGAATATTATTAGTGTCATGACATAATAGTGCTATTGTTTTGCATGTCAATTTATTGCCATTGGTTCAATGAGGCAATGTTTTGCGTATTGTCCATCATGAATTTGATGCTACTGTTTGAGTAATATGCTAATGTCTTCCTATCCTTTCTCACTAAGCTAATGAAGGTTTCACCTTGTTCCTACTTGTGCAAACAGGGATCATGTTGTGCCAATCATACATTTTAGTGGAACTACACAAGACAATACAATGAACTGTATCCCAGCCAGTGCTTTAACTCTGCTGGAAGTTCTTGATAATCTTTCGATATAATCTCAGCACTGGTAAACAAGAGTGATTTCAACCATACATTTGAAGTGCACAAAAATATATACTATTGTGTGATTCCAGTGAGTGCTTTATCATCTCTTATGGGACTACATGAATAAGCTTTTTTTCTCAGGTTGGTACGGGCCTAAGGCCTTCATCCATATTAGTTTGCTGTCATCTCTATTTGTATCGTGCTACTGTCATGAGAAACTCCTTTATCTTTGCACGTTAAAGTTTTGCAACCTATGATAAATGGCAATGCTTTGAGTGTTGAGTTGAGCTAATTGGCACTGATTAAATAAACTAATACCTCTCTTTAAGCAAGACTACTATGTTGCTAACTTTACCCATTAAGATAATGAGGGTGCTTCTATTTGTTAGTGTATGTTTCATCAACTAGTCCCACTATTACAGTAATCTCACTCTCTCAATATATGTGCCAACAGGGATGCTCGATTTTGGTGGAACTGCACAAAAACTTTGGGTGCTTCATTGCCTCGACAGCTTCCGTCCTTTCCTGTCAGTCGCTAATCTCCGCTTGCTTTCTTCCTTTGCTGTCAGTCGCTTGGCTTATCTCGGCTTCCAGTCAAAGGAAATAGTAATTGATATGCTACCTCACACAGGTTGGTACTGGTCTTTATCCTGATTATTGTGCCTGTCATATGTATTGGTAATTTGGTATTGTGCTACTGTTTGCCGATTTCATAAAGGAGTAATTTGGAGCCTGAACTCGCAGGCAAATCATTACATCGGGTGATTTCAGTAGAACTGCACAAAATGATCAGATGGACAGGTACTTATGCTGCTGCTATGTACTCCAAAGTTCACTCAGACAAGCATCGATGTTGACAAGAAGTGCCTATATTCATTCGAGTATCAACCGGCGTCAACCAATTGTCAAACTCCAAGTATTAGGAGAGTGAACGCCAAAAATATTGCTTGGTGCATAGCCCAGAAAAACGCAGTCCAGTCTTTGGTCCCAACTTGTGCCTTTTGGTTATCGGCACATATGGTAGCGAACTATATGGCATGGAGTCTAAAGATTCCAGACAAGTTGGTTGACGCGTATATTCATCTGGCACTTAATCAGTCTGCACGCCAAGGATGCTCCATTTCAGTTGAACTGCACAAAAAATTTGGGTGGTTCATTTTCTCAACCGCCTCCTTTCTCGTCTGCAATGTAGAATTTTGGCGAGATACAGGACCAAGATGAGCCAGTAAACTAGTTGGATGAAAGTAGTGGCCAAGTTGCTCAAACCTCCCTCGGCACGAGGCCACTATTTGAGGATAAACCTACAAGCAAAGTTCAGATTGTCTGTGCTGCCTCTTATGTACTCGAAAGTTTACTCGTACAAGAACTAATTTTAGCAAGAAGTACCTCCGATTGAACACCATTTACCAGTCTGTACCCTAGGTAATTAAAGTTCGTCCATGGATCATATTGGCTGTGATCTCAATCATTTGGATGCATAAACATACTGAACATGTGTATATCTGAATCTTTTTGTGAATTATGTATGAATATTGTCGTGTGATCTATCAATCATTTGGATGCATAGATATGCTGAGCTTGTGTATATATGAATCTTTTGAGTTGTTGATAGTGAATGTTGGCTATGAATATGAACGTGTCCTGTGAACCTGAGTTTGATATGAATGTTTACCTTTTCTGTTGTATTTGTGTGTGAACTTGTTAGTATGCCTACTGTGGGGTATAAAACGCAGGTCTCTTATAAAAGTAATGCTGTGTCCAATTTATGTTTTCCCTTCTAACCACATTATATATATTTATATTATTACTATTATCGTATATTTTATAGAGACTTATATATACATTATAAAAACATCCCACGTGTTATTAACTTATAAAAGTAAATGTTTAACGGAAGTTGGCAAGGAAAATCCTGGTTGTTTTTGACTCACAGGCAAGGAAAATCCTGGTGATTGCGTACAAAAGCTTGCGAAGATTTTAAGGACCAATTTAATAATAACGCGCTCATTTTTATTTTGAGCAATAACTCGCTAATTTCTTAATTATATATATATATAAATGTGCCTCTCCGGTTTATTCTTTGATATTAATTGCTCCTTCTAACATAACATTATATATATAACGAGCCCACCTAATACGTGTATTTCAAGGAAGTGCAAATGGGCTGGGATTTCTTAGAAAATATAAATGGGCCTGATTGACGCGAAATTATTTGTTCACCCAGCCCAGCAAATGGACTGTACATTCTAGAAAACATGGGTTAAATATATGCCACATTTTTGCAGGCTGACATGTGGGCCAATAGGTCGAAGCCTACGCAGGGCGTTGTCAACTTGGTCAACAAATGATTGTGTCATCCACAGCCATTGGATTTATATCCAACGGCCGGCATGCACCTTCAATCTCTCGTCTTCTTCCTCCAGCGTCGCCGGGACCGCCTGGTCCGGCCTCCGGCGGCTAGCGGCTCTGCTTAGCACGCATCGCTGCGAAGCGCTACCCCACCGCCGGCCAGGCTATCCCTCCACCCCTCGACACCTCCTGTTATTCTCCACAGACTACAGCCCCACGCCGCAACAGAACCAGTTATAACCCTTCTCCTCCTCTCAATCTGCGACTCCACTGCCGCGTTTTCCCATCTCCGAGTCGTTCCCGTCCGGGGCCTCGCCGTCGTCCACCGCCTCGCTGCGTTCGGTGCGGCGTGGTCAACAAACGAGAGTCATCGGAAGAGGACTGTACGTGGAGAGCCTGACGGCTGGGACCCACGAGGTCCATGGTCGCACGCAAGGAAAGTTCCTCCTTATTAAGCTGAAAAAAATGTTTCCTCCACCTGACAGCTGGGACCCACCGGCTGTATCTTCGCACGGAAGGAAGTGCCTCCTTGTTTTGCGAAAAAAATTATTCATCCCGTTGACAGCTGGGACCCGTCAGATTTGGTGACTGACTTGTGGGCCTACTAAGCGGACGTGTACGCACGGCTTTGTCAACTTAATCAACAAATGATTCTAGCAGCTGGACCGTTGGATGTTAATCCAACAGCCGTGCTCCTTCTTCAACCTCTGTTCTTGCTCCTGTCTCCCGTGGGCGGCACCGCGGCTGTGCTGCCGCGCACCCGAACCAGTGAAGTTTCCCACTCCTCTCCATCTGCGACTCCACTGCCCCGTCTTCCCCATCTCCGGGTCGTTCCACTCTGGGTGCGCTCGGCACGGTGTGGTCAACGACCGAGAGTCATCGGAAGATGACTGTACGTGAGAGGCTGACAGTGGGGACGCACCACGCCCATGGACGCATGCATGCAACGGAACGCGGCAAGGTCAACGTGGTCAAGGAACGACTTCCATCGGAAGTATACTGTACGTGGAGAGTCTCAGCTGGGTCCACGGCCGCAGCAAGTAAGTGCCTCCTTATTACGCGGAAAATAATGATTCCTCCAACTGACAGCAGGGACCCACTGGACGGGCCACCGTATTTTGCGAAAAAAACGTTTGCCCCTGACTGCTGGGACCCACCTGACGGGCCACCGTATTTCGCAAAAAAAACGTTCCCCCCGCTGTCAGCTCGGACCCACCGGAAGTGCCTCCTTATTACGCACAAAAAAATGAATACTCCCCCGGCTAGCTGGGACCCACCTTGGTGGGAGGCTGACTTGTGGGCCTACTAAGTTGACGGGGACGAAGGGCTTTGTCAACTTAGTCAATATGAACGATTCTAGCTCCAGTGACCGTACGATGTCCATCCAACGGCCGTAGTGCTTCTTCAACCTCTGGTCTTCTTGCTCCAGCCGCCCAAAGCAGCGCCGGTCGTGCCGCATGCTCCTGCCTCCCGTGGCCGGCTGTGCTGCCGCGGAGGCCTCACCGCCCCCTACTATTCCCACCGCTGGCCAGGCCCTGCGGCGACGGCAGCCTCACACCGCAGCCGAACCAGTGAACCCTCGTACTCCTCTCCGCGCGGGCTTCCACTGCCGCGTCTTCCCCGGCTCCGCGTCGTCCCCTTCCTAGGCCTCGCCGTCGTCCACCGCCGTGGTGCTCTCCGCGCGGCGTGGTCAACGTGGTCAAGGAACGACTTCCATCGGAAGAGTACTGTACGTGGAGAGGCTGACAGCTGGGTCCACGGCCACAGCCCAGTTTTTTTGTGATTTGCCAAGTAAGTCGCTTTGTCAGGCCTGTTGGGCTGCAAATCTTTCAAGACGAGGAGAGCTTTCATTCGGCTGGCCGAGAAAATGGCCCATCAGTAATGAGAAATGGGCTGTACATTTTTAAAACACATCAAACCGGCAATTAGTTTCAAATATCTTTTTTTCATTTCGAGATTTTAAATTACATTAATTTTTATGCGTGGAGAATTTGTTGGATTTTATATTGATATACATTTATTTTTAAAATCAGTTTGAATGTGAGTCGAAATTTCGGGATTAAAAACAGTTCGGACCGCACCGAAATATGCAAAATTTCGTATAATTTTTTAACCGTGGCCACAATATGGGCTGTAATGCTAACAAAAAGAATATGGGCTCCAAAAAAACCTTAATAATTAGCAAATGGGCTGTAAATTATTAGAAATAATGGCAGATGGGCTGTATGCTGTTTTCCACAGATTTGAGGCTTTCCTAAAAAAAGGTTGACGCACAAGCAGTGACTGTTGGATGGCCATCCAACGGCCGTCGTGCTTCTTCAATCTCTGCTCTTCCTGCTCCAGCCGCTCAAACAAGCGCCGGCGGGACTGCCTGCTCCCTCCTCCCCGCGGCCGGCTCTGCTGCCGCGCAGGCCTCACCGCCCCACCGTACTCCCATCGCTGGCCTAGCCATCCCTCTACTCACCCACACCTGCTGTTATTCTCCGGCGACGGCAGACGAACCAGTAAACCCTCGTACAGTCGTACTCCCCTCCGCGTGGGAAACAACTGCCGAGTCTTCCCTGCCTCCGTGTCGTTCCCTTCCTAGGCCTCGCCGTCGTCCACCGCCCTGGTGCTCTCGGCGCGGCCTGGTCAACGTGGTCAACGACCGACATGCATCTGAAGTGGACTGTACGTGGAGAGGCCGACAGCTGGGTCCACGGCCGCACGCAAGGAAATGCCTCCTTATTACGCGCAAAATAATGATTCCTCCACCTGACATCAGGGACCCACCGAAAGGGCCTCTGTATTTCGCGAAAAAAACGTTACCGCCGCTGACAGCTCGGACCCACCAGCTATATCTTCGCACGCAAGGAAGTGCCTCCTTATTACGCACAAAAAAATGAATACTCCCCCTGTTAGCTGGGACCCAGTATAGTGGCAGGCTGACTTGTGGGCCTACTAAGTTGACGGGGACGGAGGGCTTTGTCAACTTAGTCAATATGCACGATTCTAGCTCCAGTGACCGTACGATGTCCATCCAACGGCCGTAGTGCTTCTTCAACCTCTGGTCTTCTTGCTCCAGCCGCCCAAACCAGCGCCGGTCGTGCCTCGTGCTCCTGCCTCCCGTGGCCGGCTGCGATGCGGCGGAGGCCTCACCGCCCCCTACTACTCCCACCGCTGGCCAGGCCATCCCTCTACTCACCCACACCCCCTGTTATTCTGCGGCGACGGCAGCCTCACACCGCAGCGAACCAGTGAACCCTCGTACTCCTCTACGCGTGGGCATCCACTGCCGCGTCTTCCCCGGCTCCGCGTCGTCCCCTTCCTAGGCCTCGCCGTCGTCCACCGCCCTGGTGCTCTCGGCGCGGCGTGGTCAACGTGGTCAAGGAACGGCTTCCATCGGACGTGGACTGTACGTGGAGAGGCTGACAGCTGGGTCCACGGCCGCAGCAAGGAAGTGCCTCCTTATTACGTGCAAAATAATTATTCCTCCATCTGACAGCGGGGACCCACCGGACGGGCCACCGTATTTCGCGAAAAAAACGTTTGCCCCTGACTGCTGGGACCCACCAGCTACATCTTCGCACGCAAGGAAGTGCGTCCGGGCAAAAAAAATGATTCGCCCCCCTGACTGCTGGGACCCACCAGCTACATCTTCGCAGGCAAGGAAGTGCCTGACAGTCGGGACCCACCTGGTCGAAGCGTACGTAGCGTTGTCATTCTGGTCGCGAACGTGTACGTACATATATACTGGTGGATGTAGAGGCGCGCACGTGTCGTAGTAGAGGCGCGTACGTGTCGTAGTAGAGGCGCGCACGTAGCATGTACACGTACGTACAGCGGCCAGGGTGCAAGAAAGAAAATACGGCCACGTATGTGTACATACGGGCGGGGTCTCGAACGCCTACTCGCGCATACGTACGGCCAGGGCTCGTGTACATGGCTGGGTCGGAACGGAGAAACAGCGTCGTCGTCGTGTTCATGGGGAGGCAACGGAATGCGTCGTGTTCATGGGGAGGCAACGGAATGCGTCGTGTTCATCGGGAGGCAACGGAACGCGTGGGAGCCAACCGGCTGGGTCGGAACGGAATGCGTGGTCGTGTTCATCGGGAGGGCTTGGACGGAACAGGCGATGGAAACGAGGCCTGGCGTACCGCACAACGGAGGAAACGGACCTCCTACGTTCGGAACGGGGTCCTGTTGATCGGGAGGGGTGTGGCGTACCGCAAAACGGAGGAAACGGACCTCCTACGGTCGAAACGGGGGTCCTGTTGATCGGGAGGGGTGTGGCGTACCGCAAAACGGACGAAACGGACCTCCTACGGTCGAAACGGGGGTCCTGTTGATCGGGAGGGGTGTGGCGTACCGCAAAACGGACGAAACGGACCTCCTACGGTCGAAACGGGGGTCCTGTTCATCGGGAGGGGTGTGGCGTACCGCAAAACGGGACTCCACGGGATACTGTTCATCTCCACCGTCGACCTCCTCCAGCCTCCACGGGCTACCGTCGACCTCCTCCAGCCTCCACGGGCTCCTGTTCATCCAGCCTCCACCGCGCGCTACTCCACCGGCTACTGTTCAACCACCCCTCCACGGGCACCCCTCCACCGTCTACTGTTCATCCAGCCCTCCACACCACGGGGTCCTGTTCAACCACCCCTCCACGGGCACCCCTCCACCGTCTACTGTTCATCCAGCCCTCCACCACACCACGGGGTCCTGTTCATCCAGAGGCAACGCCACCGCTCACTGTTCATCCAACCCCCCCCCCGCAACGCTCACTGTTCATCCCAGAGGCAGCATCGATCGGCTTCAGTTAGCAGCAGTAGCGAAGGAATCGCTCGATCGGGTTCAGTTAACAGCCATCGATCGATCGCTCGGGTTCAGTAACGCGTAGCCTGCAGTGCAATCGCTCGGGTTCAGTTAGAGCCCAACGCCTCGCTCGGGTTCAGTTAGAGCCAACGCCTCGCACACACGCGCGTACGTGTACGAGAGAAACGCGCATCGCTCGGCCCCCGACCTCCCACCGTAACCGGGAACTCCCCGAAATTTTCCTCGCCCTCGCTTCTACCACGGTTTTTTCCGTCATGGACGGCCCAAAGAATGTCATGCAGCTGCGTCTCCGGCCCGCCCAGGACGAAAAGCCCATTTTCTGTCATGATTTTTTGTCATAGAAGAAGGAGCCCACCACATCTATGATGATACCGGGTTTTGTCACAATTATCGTCATAGAAGTGTCATATGTATGACAGGAAAAAAATTCGTTCGGCCCAAAATGTCACGGATGTGTCTTTTTTGTAGTGTAAACTATAGCTGGCTAGGCTATGTGATTCTAAACTAGTCTATCGCCAGCCCGCGGCGGATCCAGTTTCCCATGACTTATCTTCCCTATGTTCGGCAGCAAGTTCACCGATCTACTGTGAGCTCCGGAGCTAAATGCGTGAGCGGGAGGGAAAGAATAGCATCTGCCTCTGTCGGGGATATACCCCGCGGTGTAACCCGCCGGATGTATGACCCGGCTGGAGCGTGGCGGCGCACTAGTGATCCACCCGTAGCTTGGCGATTCACAGATAACCCGCCCGATCTTGGAAGCTCATTAGTAACCCGACGGCGGGGCAGACAGAAGACAAGGCCCAAGGCCCAGAAGACCGGTTTATGTTATGGTGGGCTGGCTTAAGAGGAAAGGTATAAGGAATATTCTCCTACAAAGGAAGCAAGACTAGGACTCCACTTGTAATAGAGTAATCCTAATCCTACTAGGACTAGTCATGTAACCCGCCCCTTCAACATATATAAGGAGGGGCAGGGCACCCCAAGAGAGGGGAAAATAATTGTAAGGTTAGACACAACTAGGAGAGCCGGTTTACGACGACTCCCTCGTGATGATAATGTGACCTAGCCACAAACAGCATGTAGGGTTGTTACCGGATGATGTTTCTCGGGGCCCGAAGCTGTCTAAACCCTTGTCTTGTGTTGCGTCTCTCGATTCCGATATACCCCTCTCAAGCTACCACATAGATGCGTTGGCCTCACGACTAAGTCCTCACACTAGGACATCTGCCGTGACAATTCCACGACAGTTGGCGCCCACCATGGGGCCTGCGCACGGTTGTGTTGAGTTCTTGGAGGGATCTTTCCTAGGGTTTCGAGAAGCTTGCAAAATCCCGGTTGAAGAAAAAGGCGGTTTTTGAAGAATTTACATCAACGTCGAGTTCACTAGTTAGCAAGATCAACAGAGAAGATCCTGACGATTTGGCCTGGTTGAAGTCTCCGTTTGTGTTCAATGTGGATTCGCTGGATCCGATGCGTACAGATCATCAACACACATAAGGCCAAGCCCCAAGGCGATTCGTGGACTTGCTTGCACGATCGGAGGGAAAAACGACAACATCAACAAAAAAGGGGGGTCTTCGTGTTTGTAGGAAAGTTATTGCTGATGGTTCAACAAAGGAATAAGTCCAATCAATCCAAAGCACGGTGGCCATGGATGGCAAGGAAAAATACTGGGATCAAGAGGAAAAGGAAGTGGATTCGCTCGCGTAACCACGATCCGGAAACAGGGCCGGCCATGACCCAGACTCGTCCATCGTCTGCGCCCATGTCCTCACCGCGAGATGCCCACCTCCGCCTCCGCTTCGGAAAGCCGGCCCTGCTCCATGCCAGCCGCTCTGCTTCTCCTCCACATTACGCCGTCTCTGTCGCGCCGCACCTCGCGTGAGTCGCCTGACCCGCTGTCGCTGCCGCCTTCGCCGGCCCTGCCTTTGCGGTCCTCTGCCCACGCCTCGTTGGAGTCGCCGAGCCGCTGCTCCTTCCGCTGCATGGTGAGCCGGCGCCGCCGGCGAGATCAACGGCCGCACCCCGCGCCCGCTTCTGTCATGACAACACTGCTCAAGCCGCCCGTTTTTGACCCGCCATGCCTTGGTTGTTGCCTCCGCCACTGACTTCGAGCGCCATATCCTCGCTTCGCTTGGGTTTGAGCCGCCGTCTCCAATGTGGTCGCCTTGTCACGTCCTCTGCTCCTCTACCAGGACCTCGACTGCCTCTGAGCGAGCGCTGCTGTGTCCTCACCTCTATGCGAGCCGCTGCGCTGGGCCGCCCCTACCGCAAGTCGGCCCTGACTCGCCGACCCCCGTCTGCGCCGCCGGCGAGTCACCTTGAGTCGCCACCACGGCCAGGGACCCGCCTCAAGTCGCCACTACTCACCTTGAGCAGATATCGTTGCTGCGTTTTTCTTGGCCGGCCTCCACTGTCGTTTCCTCTGCCGCAAGTCCCGGCCTTCCTGCCGTGCCGCGAGCCACCATCACCATCATCTCCTTTGCAGCACAGCATGCAGCCAACACTGGACCTAATGGTTCAAACCACAGCCTCGATGGTACTTCAATCAAGACGTTCTGTGAACGTGCAAGTTCACCCCATGTGAAACAAGAAAAAGACAAAGGAGGAAAGGATGGGCATGGTGTTGTTATTACTTTGTAAATTAAAGCAATTCGGAGATAAAATCTGCCCATAGTCACGTCAAAGATGCCAGGCAATTTGACTTAGCGCTGGGCGGCTGGATGTTGTCCATGATTCCAACTGTGGATTTATCTGCGTATTGAAACTTGGTCTGCTCCGTCGCGGTTCGCCTGACAAGATATCAGGTGATATTCATCCAAGCTTATTTCATTAGCACATATTGTTTTTGTCAAAAAACAGTTTACCTTTGCCTTGGTCTGCAATATTGTTTATGCAGGACAATGGTTCACGGCAAGGGCGATGGTTGTGTCATGAATATATACCGCGCCTGGGATTGACTCGCCCGTCCGCGCAGCTTATTGTGCCTGTGACTGACTCGCCCATCCGCACTAGCTTACAATGCCACGGCCGGCTTATCTGTCCGTGCCTGCGGCCGACTCGCCCGTGTCTGTGTTGTCTCTAATGATGCAGTCGTTTTTACCGTCCACCTCTGCGGTCTGGTCCACATTAGTACACTGGAGCTGCACCTGTTTGTACGAGTCGTTTAAGTGAGCACATGCAAGTCACTGCTCTTGCAGCCCAGTTTAATTCCAACAACCCTAGAGCAAATCATAATATGTTATCAGCATCCGCCTAAACCGGATGATTCAATGGATAGGCACGCAAAGTCGCCACCACTGTGGTGTGTTTAAATTCAACAACCAGCTGGGATGAACCGCTGGCCGGATTACTAACACAAATCATATGGGGTCATTTATAACCCTCCACGGTCGATTTCAAGTTTCTGTGGATTCACATCGCGTTATCAACACCCAGTTTCAAATATATTACAGCGTTTTGTTGTTTAGCTATATGTCGGTTTATATCACGGCCAAGTATGAAGAATCTCAAGTCAACTCCTCGAGTCGCCTTGAGACTCGGGGGCTACGATGACATGACTCGGTAAATGACTGACAATTTAAAGCAAGTCAAGAACTCCGGGTCAATGGAAGGAAGATAAACCGGTCCTGAAGGCTGCCGCTATATTGATGAAAAATTAAAGGCCGTCAGAAAATTTTCGGCAATGATGCTTCCGGTTTAAAATCCGGTTCAAGAGAAATCTGTCTCCCACAAAGCTTTGAAGCTCTCAATATCCGGTTCAAAATCCCGTTTCAAGAAGAATTTATCTCTTGCAAAAAGTTAAAGGTTGCCGAAGTGGACCTTTTGCCATGATGCGCGGTTCAAACATGGGTATCCTGCCTTATTGGCTTATCATATTATTGATCACATGGGGGCTTCTTGCCCATTGAAGCGAAGCTATGATTACCCTTTAATCTGGCTTATATGCCATTCTTACAAAACACTTGGGGGCTTGCTACCCAGGTTAAAGGGACCAAAGAGAGTTTGTTGCAAAAGCACAACTCAAACATAGGTGCCCATTGAGCATAGCTCAGAAATATGGCTTGGGGCTCTTTTGTTCTAAAGAACAAGAGTTGCTATAACCCTTGTGATAGGCTTAAAAGCCAGGCTTGGAAGCCAGGTGTATTCACCTAAAACCCCAGGTTATCCTGCCTGTATGCCAGATGCTTCTCCATCAGTTAATCCTGATTGACCCGGCGAACTCTTAACAGTCAATCTTCTCAACAAGACCCTAAACTTTTTAAGGTTAAAACGCCGGTTTGTCATGTGAGGGCACGGCTTACGGATAGCAAGGAGAAGCTCAGGCTGATAAAGCTGCCTTCCTTGAAACTTGGATAAATCGGCCTGTGATGCACGATGCTACTCTGACCCCGCGTACTCCTAATAAGTCTATCTTTAAATAAGAACTGAACTTATCTGGGTTAAAATGTCGATTGGGTAATATGAGTGCCGGCTCACGGAAAGCGCGTACCTTCCAGTGGCTAATGCTAGTTTCATTGAAGAAGATATTTTGGCTTGGCGGCCTATGAAAGCCTTGGATTTTTCTGTTGATTTGATTTGAACGTCTTTTTGTGATTTTTTCTCTTGTGACATAGTAATACATGGTTGAAAACCAATAAGGCTTATAATGCCTTATGAGTCATATATGACATTAACCGGTGTTCATTAACCCGGCCTGGATTTTGACTATAAGTCGCCAGTATGAGATAAGATAATATCCGGTGTTTATTAACCCCGCCTGGCTTTTGACTATAAATCGCCAGTATGAGATAAGATAATATCCGGTGTTTATTAACACGGCCTGGCTTTCAACTATAAGTCGCCAGTATTTATTTGGATTGCGTCATTGGAATTATGCGCTTATAAATCATTGGGTATATTATTCAAATCTTTAATAGCCAACATGGCTGGATTTTTATTATGGTTATCAATAACCAGTATTATGATTGAGGTTTTCAAAGTCGCTTCAGCGCAATGGCTATTATTTTATCAATGGATATAATTTATTCTGCAATGGAAGGAATAGTCCCGAGTCACTGCAGGCTTACGACCCGGCACTTGGGGGCTACATTATTCAAGTTGAGATTACATCAAATATACAAGTCCCATGTCACTGCCAGCAGGCACCATGGTACTTGGGGGCTAATGCAAAGTCATTTTTACTAGCCTTATTGAAGACCTGACTCATCACATCATAATGAGCCGGCCCTTGGGGGCTACCAATTGCTCCTGTCAACAATTCAAGGTACACAAGTCTTAATCCATTATATTGAAGGGTCCACTGCTCAGTTGGTAAAGCACAAAGCTCTTAACCTTGTGGACGTGGGTTCAAGCCCCATGATGGGGGTTACATCATATGATTTCCTTTTCCAAGAAGTATATATAAAGTCCCAGCTCAGTATTATCTTACTAAGCCGGCCCTTGGGGGCTACACATTGCTGCTCGAATCTACATGATCATACATACAAAGTCCCTGCTAATTATTGCATAATGACCCGGCCCTTGGGGGCTACACTGGTTGAAGTTTTCATGAGTATAAGGCAATTACAAGTCCCAGGCTGCTGCAAGCATGACAACCCGGCACTTGGGGCTACATATATGGAATATTCAGTTTTTACTAGTGACTGAGATGAACAACAGATTTCTTCAAAGTGGTTATTTATATTGAAGTAAGTCTTAAGTCATCACTTTGTTCTGCTCAAGACTTGGGGGCTACAGGTAACACGGATATAAGGGAGAAATATTTTTCAAATTCTCAGCTTTGAGCAAATCAGATTGACCCGGCGTCACCAGTCATTATGACCCGGTGTCTTCAACAATCATAACCCGGCATCATCAATAATTATGACCCGGCGTTGGCAACAATCATGAACCGGCGTTGGCAACAATCATGACCCGGAATTATCAGTTTTTATAACCCGATGATTTTGGAAATCATAACTCGGCAAGTTCTACATTTTTAAACCGGTTGGATATCAGTTGAATATTTCAAAGACAAATATTTTTGTCAAGTCAGAGCATTGAAGGCCGATTCAAATGGATTATTTATTTACAATATTTCTTCTACAAGCAAGTTGATTATGAAGCTGGCCTAATGACCCGGATTTTCTAGAAGGAGGAAATGACAAGGACTTAAGGATGATCAGGTGCCGGCTACAAGAATATTTAACCCGGAGCACAACCTGTCAAATTTGTTCTTGTGTTTATGTTGCAGATCAGTTTAACATGGATAAAACCAAATTAAACTGGGGGATAATGTCGGGAATATACCCCACGGTGTAACCCGCCGGATGTATGACCCGGCTGGAGCGTGGCGACTCACTGGTGATCCGCCCGCAGCTTGGCGATTCACATATAACCCGCCCAATCTTGGCAGCTCATTAGTAACCCGGCAGCGGGGCAGACAGAAGACAAGGCCCAAGGCCCAGAAGACCGGTTTATGTTATGGTGGGCCGGCTTAAGAGGAAATGCATAAGGAATATTCTTCTACAAAGGAAGCAAGACTAGGACTCCACTTGTAATAGAGTAATCCTAATCCTACTAGGACTAGTCATGTAACCCGCCCCTTCAACATATATAAGGAGGGGCAGGGCACCCCAAGAGGGGGGAAATAATCTTAAGGTTAGACACAACTAGGAGAGCCGGTTTACGGCGACTCCCTCGTGATGATAATGAGACCTAGCCACAAACAGCATGTAGGGTTGTTACCGGATGATGTTTCCAGGGGCCTGAAGCTGTCTAAACCCTTGTCTTGTGTTGCGTCTCTCGATTCCGATCAACCCCTCTCAAGCTACCACATAGATGTGTTGGCCTCACGACTAAGTCCTCACACTAGGACATCTGCCGTGACAATTCCACGACAGCCTCCATGAAGACTGGATCAGCGGTTGGTTTTTGGGCGGGGGAAGACGGTCGTCATGACCTACCCCCCGCGCAACAGGAAAGTCACCAGCTGTGTAACCCGGCGAGGCAATGGTAGTGGCCTTCCTGGGACCCCAAGTGACGGCGACCTCCCATGGACTACTTATCCTCATTATTGGTGGTGGTTGCAGATGTGCCACCTTCATCGGCGTGGGGGCGAGGTGTGGCCGACGTGGAGTTGGCGACATCATCGTCGATGCCCCGGTCAAATTCCTCCGTCACCGTGTCAACCTCCGCGGATATGGCTTCTTTCTTTGACTGCCATATGCATTACCGCCATTGCTCGCAGCGGATTTGGCGGGCGGCGACATTGGCCAGCATGGACGGGTGAGGATGACCTGGCGATGGCGGTGGCTCCAGCTCCGAGGAGCTTGCCAGCAAGCCAGCTTGTATTTGGCTGGCTCGTCGGGCCACCCAATGAGCTGCAATGCCGGAGAGTTCCTTCTTCTGCTTGATGTAGAGGCCATCCCACAATGCTTTGGAGCCCGAGGCCATGGCGTGGGTGCTGCAAAGAGGAGATGAGAAGGGAGGTGTGGTGCGGCTGCTGCCCGACGCCTGGCCATGTTTAAATAGCGGGCGAATGCGAGGTGCCAAGAGGTGGGGTGTTTAATGCCAGCCGACAAGCGGACGGACATGTGGCGCTCGAGCGCCAGAGTATGTTCCTCAGCACACGCGCTGGCTTAATGGAGGTAGGCGGGCGGGCACACGATGTCTTAATGCGGAGCGAAGACGCGTGCAATGGGCGGTGCTTCAAGGCCGGCTCTAGGGAGAGGTCGTGTCCACTCTGGACCGACATGAATGCGGTGCAAAATGCTTCGGGTGGGAAAGGGCATGAGAGAGAGAGGGGGTTTT
>NC_057805.1:89716397-89755343 GCF_018294505.1 Triticum aestivum
GTCTGGATCGTGTGATCCAAACGAATGCAAGCGGTTTGAGGGTCCGCGTTGAAGATACCCTAACAGAGACCAATAGGTTCAAACATATTGTCCGCCCATGATTTTCAATTTGAGCTTTTAAATGAGCCAGCTAAAACATCTACAATTCAAGAATTCTTACATGGTTTGGACGAAAAAATACTTCATAATCGGACCCGTGGAGTCATGCATGTGAGAATTTTCAACGTGGACCCCTACTACGCCTTAAATGTTGGCTCGAAGTGGTCTGGACATCAAAATCCCCCTTTTACACCCCAAATCAAGGGATGGAATAGGGGAGTGTGGATATCCGCCACATCAGCCTGACAGTTGTTGGGAAATGTAGTATTTCAAAAAAAAATACCTACGATCACGCAAGATCTATCTAGGAGATGCATAGCAACGAGCGGGGAGAGTATGTCCACGTACCCTCGTAGACCGAAAAGCGGAAGCGTTTAACGTGGTTGATGTAGTCGAACGTCTTCGCGGTCCAACCGATCCAAGCACCGAACGTACAGCACCTCCGCGTTCAGCACATGTTTAGCTCGATGACGTCCTTCGATCTCTTGATCCAGTTGAGGACGAGGGAGAGTTCCGTCGGCACGATGGTGTGGCGATGGTGATGATGAAGTTACTGGCGCAGGGCTTCGCCTAAGCACTATGACGATATGACCGAGGTGTGTAACTGTGGAGGGGGCACCGCACAAGGCTAAGAGAAGGCTTGGTGTGCCTTTGGGGTGCCCCCTGCCCACGTATATAAAGGAGGGAGGGAGAGAGGCCGGCCCCCTAGGGGCGCGCCAAGAGTATGGAGTCCTACTAGGGCTTCCAAGTCCTAATAGGAATCCTTTTCCCTTTTCGGAGTAGGAGAGAAGGAAAGAGGGAAAGAGAGAGGGAGTAGGAAAAGGCAAGGGGGCGCCGCCCCTTCCCCTGATCCAATTTGGACCCATGGGGGGGCGCGCGCCACCCCCCCTTGTCATGCCTCCTCCTTTTCCCGTATGGCCCAATAAGGCCCATTACTTCTCCCGGTGAATTCCCGTAACTCCCCGGTACTTCGAAAAATACCCGAATCACTCGGAACATTTCCGATGTCCAAATATAGCCTTCCAATATATGAATCTTTACCTCTCGACCGTTTCGAGACTCCTCGTCATGTCCGTGATCTCATCCAGGACTCCGAACAAACTTCGGTCATCAAATCACATAACTCATAATAAAAAATCATCATCAAACGTTAAGCGTGTGGACCCTATGGGTTCGAGAACTATGTAGACATGACTGAGACACATCTCCGGTCAATAACCAATAGCGGAACCTGGATGCTCATATTGGCTCCTACATATTCTACGAAGATCTTTATCGGTTAAACCGCATAACAACATACGTTGTTCCCTTTGTCATCGGTATGTTACTTGCCCGAGATTCGATCGTCAGTATCATCATACCTAGTTCAATCTCGTTACCGGCAAGTCTCTTTACTCGTTCCATAATGCATCATCCCGCAACTAACTCATTAGTCACATTGCTTGCAAGGCTTATAGTGATGAGCATTACCGAGAGGGCCCAGAGATACCTCTCCGATACTCGGAGTGACAAATTCTAATCTCGATCTATGCCAACTCAACAAACACCTTTGGAGGCACCTGTAGAGCATATTTATAATCACCCAGTTACGTTGTGACGTTTGATAGCACACAAAGTGTTCCTCCGGTATTCGGGAGTTGCATAATCTCATAGTCAAAGGAACATGTATAAGTCATGAAGAAAGCAATAGCAATAAAACTATACGATCATTATGCTAAGCTAACGGATGGGTCTTGTCCATCACATCATTCTCTAATGATGTCATCCCGTTCATCAAATGACAACACATGTCCATGGCTAGGAAACTTAACCATATTTGATTAACAAGCTAGTCAAGTAGAGGCATACTAGGGACACTCTGTTTGTCTATGTATTCACACATGTACTAAGTTTCTGGTTAATACAATTCTAGCATGAATAATAAACATTTATCATGATATAAGGAAATATAAATAACAACTTTATTATTGCCTCTAGGGCATATTTCCTTCAGTCTCCCACTTGCACTAGAGTCAATAATCTAGTTCACATCGTCATGTGATTTAACACCAATAGCTCACATCTTTATGTGATTAGTTCACATCTCCATGTGACTAATACCCAAAGGGTTCTACTAGAGTCAATAATCTAGTTCACACCGCTATGTGATTAACACCCAAAGAGTACTAAGGTGTGATCATGTTTTGTATGTGAGAGAAGCTTAGTCAATGGGTCTGTCACATTCAGAGCCGTATGTATTTTGCAAATTTTCTATGTCTATAATGCTCTGCATGGAGCTACTCTAGCTAATTGCTCCCACTTTCAATATGTCCAGATTGTGACTCGGAGTCATCTGGATCGGTGTAAAAGCTTGCATCAACGTAACTCTTTACGACGAACTCTTTATCACCTCCATAACCGAGAAATATCTCCTTAGTCTTCTAAGGATAATTTTGACCGCTGTCAAGTGATCCACTCCTGGATCAATATCGTACCCCCTTGCCAAAATCATGGTGAGGTACACAATAGGTCTGGTACACATCATAGCATACTTTATAGAACCTATGACTGAGGCATAGGAAATGACTTTTCATTCTCTTTCTATTTTCTACCGTGGTCGGGTTTTGATTCTTTACTCAACTTCACACCTTGCAACACAGGCAAGAACTCCTTCTTTGACTGTTCCATTTTGAACTACTTCAAAATCTTTTCAAGGTATGTACTCATTGAAAAAACTTATTAAGCGTCTTGATCTATCTCTATAGATCTTGATGCTCAATATGTAAGTAGCTTTACCAAGGTCTTTTTTTTTAAAACTCCTTTCAAACACTCCTTTATGCTTTCCAGAAAATTCTACATTATTTCCGATCAACAATATGTAATTCACATATACTTATCAGAAATGTTGTAGTGCTCCCACTCACTTTCTTGTAAATACAGGCTTCACCGCAAGTCTATATAAAATTATATGCTTTGATCAACTCATCAAAGTGCATATTCCAACTCCGAGATGCTTGCACACTTTGTTAGCACCTTTAGGATTGACAAAACCTTCTTGTTGCATCATATACAACTCTTCTTTAAGAAATCCATTAAGGAATGCAGTTTTGACATCCATGCCAGATTTCATAAAATGTGGCAATTGCTAACTTGATTCGGACAGACTTAAGCATCGCTACGAGTGAGAAAATCTCATCGTAGTCAACACCTTGAACTTGTCGAAAAACTTTTTGCGACAATTCGAGCTTTGTAGAAAGTACCATTACCGTCAGCGTCAGTCTTCTTCTTGAAGATCCATTTATTCTCTATGGCTTGCCGATCATCGGGAAAGTCAATCAAAGTCCATACTTTGTTCTCATACATGGATCCCATCTCAGATTTCATGGCCTCAAGCCATTTCGCGGAATCTGGGCTCATCATCGCTTCCTCATAGTTCGTAGGTTCGTCATGGTCAAGTAACATGACCTCCAGAATAGGATTACCATACCACTCTGGTGCGGACCGTACTCTGGTTGACCTACGAGGTTCGGTAGCAACTTGATCTGAAGTTTCATGATCATCATCATTAGCTTCCTCACTGATTGGTGTAGTAATCGCTGGAACTGATTTCTGTGATGGACTACTTTCCAATTTGGGAGAAGGTACAACTACCTCATCAAGTTCTACTTTCCTCCCACTCACTTCTTTTGAGAGAAACTCCTTCTCTAGGATGGATCCATTCTTAGCAACAAAGATCTTGCCTTCGGATCTGTGATAGAAGGTGTACCCAACAATTTCTTTTGGGTATCCTATGAAGACGCACTTCTCCGATTTGGGTTCGAGCTTATCAGGTTGAAGCTTTTCACATAAGCATCGCAATCCCAAACTTTAAGAAACGACAGCTTAGGTTTCTTGCCAAACCACAGTTCATACGGTGTCGTCTCAACGGATTTAGATGGTGCCCTATTTAACGTGAATGCAACTGTCTCTAATGCATAACCCGCAAAATGATAGCGGTAAATCAGTAAGAGACATCATAGATCGCACCATATCTAATAAAGTACGGTTACGACGTTCGGACACACCATTACGCTGTGGTGTTCTAGGTGGCGTGATTGCGAAACTATTCCACATTGTTTCAAATGAAGACCAAACTCATAACTCAAACATTCACCTCCATGATCAGATCGTAGAAACTTTATTTTCTTGTTATGATGATTTTCCACTTCACTCCGAAATTCTTTGAACTTTTAAAATGTTTCAGACTTATGTTTCATCAAGTAGATATACCCATATCTGCTCAAATCATCTGTGAAGGTTAGAAAATAACGATACCCGCCGCAAGCCTCAACACTCATCAGACCGCATACATCGGTATGTATTATTTCCAATAAGTCATTAGCTCGCTCCATTGTTTCGAAGAACGGAGTTTTAGTCATCTTGCCCATGAGGCATGGTTCGCAAGTATCAAATGATTCATAATCAAGTGATTCCAAAAATCCATCCATATGGAGTTTCTTCACGCACTTTACACCAATATGACCTAAACGGCAGTGCCACAAATATGTTGCACTATCATTATCAACTTTGCATCTTTTGGCATCAATATTATGAATATGTGTATCACACGATCGAGATTCAATAAACCATTCACATTGGGTGTATGACCATTGAAGGTTTTATTCATGTAAACAGAATAACAATTATTCCCTGACTAAAATGAATAACTGTATTGCAATAAACATGGTCTAATCATATTCATGCTCAGCGCAAACACCAAATAATATTTATTTAGGTTCAACACTAATCCCGAAGGTAGAGGGAGTGTGCGATGGTGATCGTATCAACCTTGGAATCACTTCCAATACACATCGTCACTTCGCCCATAACTAGTCTATGTTCATTCTGCAACTCCTGTTTTTAGTTACTAATCTTAGCAACTAAACCGGTATCAAATACCCAGGGGTTACTATGAACACTAGTAAAATACACATCAATAACATGCATATCACATATACCTTTGTTCACTTTGCCATCCTTCTTATCCGCCAAGTTTTGGGGTAGTTCCACTTCCAATGACCATTTACTTTACAGTAGAAGCACTCAGTTTCAGGCTTGGGTTCAGCTTTAGGCTTATTCACGGGAGTGACAACTTGCTTGCCATTCTTCCTGGAGTCCCCTTTATTTCCCTTTGCCTTTTTATTGAAACTAGTGGTCTTGTTAACCATCAACACTTGATGCTCTTTCTTGATTTCTACCTTCGCCGATTTCAACATCGCAAAGAGCTCGGGAATCGTTTCATTATCCCTTGCATATTATAGTTCATCACGAAGTTCTAGTAGCTTGCTGATAGTGACTAGAGAACTTTGTCAATCACTATCTTATCAGGAAGATTAACTCCCACTTGATTCAACCGATTGTAGTACCCAGACATTCTTAGTACATGCTCTGTCGTGGAATTGTCACGGCAGATGCCCTTGAACTAGGACTTAGTCATGGAGCCATCGCAGCTAGGAAGCTTAAAGGGGTTAAACGGGACAAGGAACACAAGGGTTATACTGGTTCGGCCCCTTACGGTGAAGGTAAAAGCCTACATCCAGTTGAGGTTGTATTACTTGAGGTTTCGACGACCAGGAGCTAAAACCGCCCTGTCTGGTTATCGATCTGGTCTTACTTATCCCTGAACCGCCGCCGGGTCGTCCCTTTATATAGGCAGGTTGACGCCCAGCGGCTCTCAGAGTCCCGGCCGGCTCATAACAGTGTCCGGCTCGGACTCCTAACTATTCTTGCCTTACACTACAAGTCTTGCCATGACGGCGGCTTGTAACTACGGGCCTTAAGCCATCTCCGGGTCTTAAGCCCATCTTTGGCCCGCCGTCTTCAAGCTTGGTGCTGGGCTTCGCGTGATGACCATTACGAGTAACCCGGCCCCTCCTGGGCGGGTGACTCTAATGGTTATATCCTCAACATTAGGCCCCAGATTGATTTGAACCGGTTCATGTCAATCTTCAATCCCTTTGAAAGAAAATTTTCCGGCTTACATCTGTGCGAAGGTCTTAACCCGTCGTGATGTCATCTTCTGGATTCCTGATAACCCGCCATGACGTCATCTTCCATTAAGTTCATTTCTTTATTCCATTAAATCCCAACGGATCTTATCCTTAATGGTCATCCCGAAAATCGAGGCGCCTCTGGGGCGAGATAATCACGCCGTGACCTCCTCGTTTCTCGCGCCCACTTATGAGCTTCACCTTATAAATAGCCCGGCCCATGAGCCTCAGTCACTCGTCGCCTCCATCTTCTTCCTCCTCTCGCCACTGTGCTGCCGCCCGAGCTCCGCCGCCGCCGCCGCCGCGGGTTCCCTCATCTTCACCAACTCAGGCCGCTGCATCAACCTGACGTGACCAGAGAAACGCGATGAACCACCGCCGTAACTCCGCACCTGTAAGTCCCTGCACCTTACCACCGTAGATCCGCATTAGGGTTCCACTGTTCTTCCTCTGTTCTTCGCTGTTCTCCTTGAACTCTCTGTAGTTCCTCCACTATAGCCATGTTTGATCCAAGAGTAGTACAGAGCTCCTGCGGTAGTTGTTGCGCATCCGTTTTTATGATAGTAGATCCCCTTTGTCTGCAATGAGATCTCGTTCTGAATCCATGAACTTCTTCTGCGTCAATTCTAGGTCTAGAAAATTTTCTTTTTAGCCGACCGTTTTGATCCAAAACAATTACTGCGATCTGTGAAACTTGTTTGTGCCACACTTAGTCAAAAATGGCGTCTGTTTAGTTATGGCGGCTCACGTTTCCGGCTTAAAAGAGACCACGCGCTGTAAAATTTCCGGCTCATTTATGATAAAGCTGTAGACAATTTGAATTACTCACGATGCCCTCAGCGGCTTATATAACCCGATGCACTTAGCCATATGTCATTAGGCCCCTTCATAAGCCGCCATTTGAGTATTGAACTGTAGACATCTGCCGGCTTATAATTGAACCGGACATTTTCCTTTTATCATAGGCTTCATCTTTCACAATGCCTCCCAAAGCTCCCAAGGCACCCATCACGTGCAACTGGACGAGATGCAATGCCACCGACGACACTTTAGCTGATTTCGTGAAGACGGGTTACTTGCCCAAGAAGGATATCATGTCTTATCGTGCCCCTGACCCGTCGGAAGAGAGACCGCAACCAAGGGATGCTGAGGTGGTGATATTTGCTGATCACATGAGCCGGGGCTTCGCACCGCCCGGCTCAAAATTCTTTAGAGATGTGCTGAATTTCTTTGATCTGCGGCCGCAAGACATAGGACCCAATTCCGTGTCAAATATTTGCAACTTTCAAGTATTCTGCGAAGTCTATCTTGGAGAAGAGCCCAGCCTGCTGCTCTTTAGAGAGCTATTTTATCTGAACCGCCAGAACGAGTGCGCCAACGGGCCAAGCCTGGAACTTGGTGGAATCTCCATTCAACGCCGGAGAGACTGCCTCTTTCCTTACGCTGAGCCGCCCAGCCATCCAAAGGACTGGAACCAGACATGGTTCTACTGCCAGGATACTTCACCGGCTGATGAGAGCCCTCTGCCCGGCTTTCGTGACCTGCGTCTGGAGCCAAGTCACCCCCTGCCGGATAAGCTAACTCAAGCCGAGCGTCAACCTCTGATCCCCACCATCAACGAAATTAAGGCTCTCCTAGGAAATGGCCTCAACGGCATTGATCTTGTCCGGGTCTGGATCTCTTGGCGGGTGATCCCCTTAAGCCGCCGCCCCGGCTTAATGTGTGATTACACAGGCCGGAAAGATGACCCTCTGCGACACAGCCACAACGATCTACCTGAAGACGTTGTTGACGACATGACCAAGTCCCTCTTGAATGAGAGCTTGACAGACTGCGGGAGGACCGGCTTAAGCCCCTTCTGCAAGACTAACCCGGCCCCAGCGGTAAGCCACTGATCTGAACACCTTATTTTCTCCTTAGATAGTTTTCATCTGAACCTTAAGAAGTCTTCATTGTATTTTTCAGGATGATGATAAGTTCTGGAAGGTCAAGTATGACCATGAGGCGGCTAAAAAAGCCAGAAAGGCTAAGAAAGCCGCTAGGAGAGCCGCTCCCCGCAAAAAGGGAAGCAAGCCTACCGCCTCAGAGCTGCTTCAGCTGGATGATAGCTCCGAGTCAGAGGTAATCCTTAATCCCTTAGACTCTTCTTTTGTTTCCGCTTTTCATTTGTCTTTTGACCACCTTATTAACTTGATTATCCACAGGATGACACCAGAGCGAGTAACCTGGTAACTGAAGAGGTAACTATACTTTCCTCCGACTCAGACCCCTTGCCAAGGCTGAAAGTCCGAAGAGTAACCCGGAAAGTAAGCTTTTCGCATCCTTTAGCTTATCAAGATCCTCAATTTCTTTTGAAGCAACAGATTCATGAGAGCCGGAGGCAAACCCGGGCCAGCAAGGATGCAGACCTCTCCTCCGGCTTACCCGAGGCATCAAGAAAGCGCTGGACTGAGGTTATCTCCAACTTATACCCTTGTCATCCTTTAGCGGGTGTCACTCGTCAACCGCTCAATTCGTCTGATTCCAATTATCAGAAAACTTCACCTTCCTCTGGTGATTCTATGCAATCTACCCTGCCGGCTTTCAAGACCGTGCCCGGGTAATGATGATCATCTTATGTTGTACTTATCTTACTCATGCTTTTGTACTAACCTTTTGTCCTTTCAGTGCTCAAGCAAAACTCAGTAAGAGAGCGAAGAAGAATAAGCCGGTCGAAGAGCTAGTCCTGACTGAACCGGAGGCTTCAGCTCAAGAGCCGCCCGCTGCCTCTACTCCTGAAGCCACCGCTCCAACCGACGAGCCAATCACAGAGACTTCTGCTAACCCGGAGACCTCCAGCCCGGCTCAGCCGGCCGATGACCCGGACGTGGTAATCACCCGGACGGAGTTTGTCGAGCCGGGGAGACCCACTGCGCTGGCTAAGTGCTCTGCCAAGGAAGAGTTGCTAGAGCGCCGCAGGGCCAAGCTGGACATCACCAACTATGCTAACTTGAGCATTGGAGAGATCATCTCCGACTATGTCAATCAGGTGCACAACAGCCGGGACCTGGAGATTGACATGGTGAAGCAGATACAGCAGAAGTCTGAGGTACCGCTCTCTTGCTTACTGCATAGTCATCTTTACCATACTTAGCCCCCAAGTCTACTACTTATGATAGAATATGTTGTAGACTTAACTTTCGGCTTACTTTCATGAACCGGCAATTTGTAGATAGAACCTTTCAGCATACATTAGCCCCCAAGTGCCAAGTGTCTTTGCTTGGAAAGTGCTTGGGACTTTAAGATTGCATAACAACCACTCATACTATAACCCGGAATTTGTACAGGCTGCTGGCAAAAAATTTGAAGCTGAACTCTCTGAGCTGAAGAACCGCCTGAAGACTCAGGAAACTGAGACCCGGAAGGCCAACGCCAAATTCGAATTTAGTGTTGCTGCACAAGAGAAGCTGAAGAAGAAGTTTGAAACTGAACGGAAGACTTGGGCCGAAGAGAAGGCTGCTCTGGTTAGCCGGGCCGAACAGGCGGAGGCGGCTCTGACGGAGAGAACCGCCGAACTCTCCGGCTTAAAGCGCCATGTGTCACAGATGGTCGCCGCAATCTTCGGTAAGTCATTCTGCAGACTTTCAACAAGTTTACATTCTCTATGTCTCATAATTTCCATCATTGCTAGCGGCTTACCTGACGTTGTAAACAGGTCCCAGAAGCGCCAACCTCAACCAAAATGTGTTGACCAAGCTGAAGGTCGTGTACACCTTGGTGGAACAACTCTACACCGGGTCACAGCGTGCCTTGGCCGTTGTGGCCCTGTCCAATGAGGTTCCGACTCACCTGGCGGACGTACTTCGTCGGCTGGCCATTCTTCCTCAGCATTTCCAAGAGCTGCGACGGGCCTCTGCAAGAGCCGGAGCCATAGCTGCTCTGAGCCGGGCCAAGGCTTTCCTCCTGGAGCTAGACCCGGCAGAGATCGCGCTTGGATATCCCAATCTGAAGGAAGACGGCACTCCCTTTGACCAAAAAGATTTTGCTGATTGTGTGAAGAGTGTGCGCCCGGTGGCTACCTTAATTGGGAATGACACCGACCTCACCAAGTATCAGCCGGGTTATGACTCGAAGAATCAGAGGATCCCCACTCCACGCTACGAAGCAATCAGCTTGATCCCTCCGACTCGTAAGCATACCTTCGCCCCGGAAGTTGACCCGGCCGGGTTAATTGACGAGGAGGCTCAATTTGAAGCTTTGAGCGGCATTGACTGGAAATCGTCAACTTTCCAGGTCATAGGAACAGCCGGAGGAGTGGAGAGGGATGAGCCGGAAGCTTCGACCCAGCAAGCATCTTGACTCTTTAGGCGGCCCATGGTTATGCTTGCTAAACAATGCCTCACCTTTTGGACTCGGGGAGTCTTGTAATAGAGTAGGACAAACATTTTAACTTTGTCGTGCCATCGTGCACGTGTTGAATGCTTAACTCCATTGAAGTTGCTTCCTTATATTCCTCCGGGTCATAGCTGATCATTTATTTTCCTTAAGTTCGAATAGCTGTCTTGAACCATCCTGCATAGAAAACAAGCCACAAGTCTCTAGGCGGCTTACCGCACTAAGAACCATAAATCTTATACATATGACCCGGAATATGAATCCAAGTCCCCAAAGACTGGCCCTCAATTATATCCTTGATGTAACCATAATAGCATACTTACAGGCCTTCAAGTATACCTCCGGTTCATGTAACCCGGATAATAAGGCTGGTACCTCAATTCCGGTTTACCAGTTTTTGATGATGCTTATTGTGTGTGACTAACACTGTGAATCCAAGTTAAGTCGGCGGAGTAAGAACCGCCGTGCACACTATTGATACAACCAGAAGAACTTGTTGCAGATCAGAAAATCAAAACTTAGGGGCTTCCGGTTTGAATACGACCAGAGACCCGTCCCAAAGGGGTTAAGCTAAGATTCGAATGCGATCATATAGCCCCCAGTGGGTTTGGCGATGCCGATCAAGAGGGTACCGACAGCTATGTTCTCTTTGGTTCGAATACGACCCATGTTTGAACAGGAAGCCCCCAAATGACCTTAAAAGTTGTTTAACGACGCTGATTCAAATACGATCCATGTCAGTTCCCAAAGGGGGTTAAGTTATGATTCAAATATGATCAAGGAAACTCCCCGATGAGCTCGACAGGGTGCCAATCAAGTGGGTATCGACAGCTATGTTCTCTTTGGTTCGAATATGACCTATGTTTGAACAGGAAGCCCCAGGTGACTATATTGTTTAACGGCAAGATTCGAATACGATCATAAGCCGGATCCACCTCCAAGTCACCATGTGATCTTGTAATGGAAATAACACATTTACCTTTGGAGGAAAAAAGGACAGAGGTCCTGCTTTATTGCTTATCATAATATACACATGGCTATAGAAATATGTACATTTATGAGAGCCGGTGGCTCAAGTGTAATAAGGCCGAAGTTGAGCTATGTTCCACGGCCGACGGGTCTCTTCCTCCGACTTGCGTGAATCTTTGTGCTCCCGAATGTCGATGAGGTAGTATGACCCGTTGTGCAAATTCTTGCTGACCACAAAGGGCCCTTCCCAAGGCGGGGATAACTTGTGTGCATCTGTTTGATCTTGGATGAGCCGGAGCACCAGGTCACCTTCCTGGAAGACCCGGGACTTAACCCGGCGGCTGTGATAACGGCGCAGGTCTTGTTGGTAAATCGCCGAACGAGCCGCTGCCACATCACGCTGCTCGTCCAACAAGTCAAGAGCATCTTGGCGCGCCTGCTCATTATCCGTCTCAACATAAGCCGCCACTCAAGGTGAGTCATGACGGATGTCGCTAGGGAGGACTGCTTCCGCTCCGTAAACCATGAAGAAAGGCGTGTAACCCGTAGATCTGTTAGGAGTAGTGTTGATGCTCCATAACACGGAGGGTAACTCCTCCACCCAACAACCCGACGTCCGTTGCAAAGGGACCAAAAGCCGGGGCTTGATACCCCTCAAAATCTCCTGATTAGCTCTCTCAGCTTGACCATTGGATTGAGGGTGAGCCATTGATGAAACATCAAGTCGAATATGCTCTCGTTGACAAAACTCCTCCATGGCACCTTTAGACAGATTGGTCCCATTGTCAGTGATAATGCTGTGTGGAAAACCAAAGCGAAATATCACCCTTTTCATGAACTGAACCGCCGTGGCTGCATCACACTTGCTAACGGGCTCTGCCTCAACCCACTTTGTGAATTTATCAACTGCTACCAAGAGGTGGGTCTTCTTATCTTTGGATCTTTTAAAAGGCCCAACCATATCAAGCCCCCATACCGCAAATGGCCAAGTAATTGGAATCATCCTGAGCTCTTGAGCCGGGACATGAGCCCGTCGTGAGAACCTTTGACAACCGTCGCATTTACTGACCAAGTCCTCCGCATCAGCATGAGCTGCCAGCCAGTAGAAACAATGACGAAAAAGCCTTGGCCACAAGGGATTTTGAGCCGGCATGATGGCCACAATCCCCTTCGTGAATCTCACGTAAGATTTCTTGACCCTCCTCAGGGGAAACACAACGCTGGAACGTTCCAGTAACACTGCGACGATGCAGCTCCCCATTAATAATGACCATTGACTTAGACCGCCGGGTTATTTGTCTGGCCAAAGTTTCGTCCTCAGGAAAATCTCCCCGGGTCATGTAATCCAAGTAGGGCACTGTCCAGTCTGGGGTGATGTGGAGAGCCGCCACCAACTGTGCCTCCGGGTCAGGGACAGCCAAGTCTTCCTCTGTAGGTACCTTAACAGAAGGGTTATGCAGGATGTCCAAGAAAGTATTAGGCGGCACCGGTTTTCGCTGAGAGCCCAGCCGGCTTAATGCATCTGCCGCCTCGTTCTTCCTGTGATCAATGTGCTCTACTTGGTAACCTTGAAAGTGTCCAGCAATGGCATCAACTTCACGGCGATAAGCCGCCATGAGAGGGTCCTTGGAGTCCCACTTGCCTGATACTTGTTGAGCCACTAAGTCTGAGTCACCGAAGCATCTTACCCGGCTCAAGCTCATCTCCTTAGCCATCCGAAGACCATGGAGCAAGGCCTCATACTCAGTCGCATTGTTAGTACAAGGAAACATCAACCGTAGCACATAATGAAACTTGTCACCTTTAGGGGAAGCCAATACAACTCCAGCCCCCGAGCCCTCCAATTGCCTAGACCCATCAAAGTGAATAGTCCAATATGTATTATCCGGCTTTTCTTCAGGCACCTATAGCTCTGTCCAATCGTTGATGAAATCCACCAAAGCTTGAGATTTAATAGCAGTGCGTGGCACGTATTTTAGACCATGAGGCCCAAGTTCTATAGCCCACTTAGCCACTCTCCTTGTGGCCTCTCTGTTTTGGATGATATCTCCAAGGGGGGCAGAACTAACCACAGTGATAGGGTGACCCTGAAAATAGTACTTAAGCTTCCGGCTTGCCATGAATACACCATAAACAAGCTTCTGCCAATGTGGATACCGCTGTTTGGACTCTATGAGCACTTCGCTGACGTAGTAAACCGGCCGCTGAACCGGATACTCTTTACCCTCCTCCTTGCGCTCCACCACCACAGCCACGCTGACGGCTCGTGTGTTAGCGGCTATATACAGTAATAAGGGCTCCTTATCAACCGGAGCAGCAAGGACTGGGGGCTCAGCCAGCTGTCTCTTCAAATCCTCAAAAGCAGCATCAGCAGCATCATTCCAGATAAAGTCATCAGTTTTCTTCATCAACTGGTACAGTGGCATGGCCTTTTCACCCAAACGGCTTATAAACCGGCTTAAAGCAGCGATACGACCCGCCAGGCGCTGGACGTCATTTATACACGCTGGCTTAGCCAGAGAGGTGATTGCCTTGATCTTCTCCGGGTTAGCTTCAATGCCTCTGTGAGAAACCAGAAAACCCAAGAGCTTGCCTGCAGGAACACCAAAAACACACTTGGCCGGGTTAAGCATCATCTTGTAGACCCGGAGATTATCAAAGGTTTCTCTCAGATCATCTATCAAGGTTTCCTTCTCTCTGGACTTAACCACAATATCATCCACATAGGCATGAACATTGCGCCCAATCTGGTTATGAAGACAGTTCTGTACGCAACGCTGATAAGTCGCCTGTGCACTCTTGAGCCCAAAAGGCATAGACACATAACAGAAGGCTCCAAAGGGAGTGATGAACGCTGTTTTCTCCTGGTCTTTAACTGCCATTTTAATCTGATGGTATCCAGAATAAGCATCCAAGAAACTTAAGCGCTCACAACCCGCCGTAGCATCAATGATTTGATCAATACGGGGGAGGGCAAAAGGATCAGCCGGACATGCCTTGTTTAAGTCCGTGTAGTCCACACACATCCGCTAGGTGCCATTCTTCTTGAGCACGAGCACCGGGTTAGCTAACCACTCTGGGTGAAAGACTTCAACAATAAAACCGGCCGCCAAGAGCCGGGCCACCTCTTCTCCGATGGCTTTCCGCCTTTCCTCATTAAACCGCCGAAGGAATTGCCTGACCAGCTTGAATTTCGGATCAACATTGAGTGTGTGCTCAGCGAGTTCTCTAGGTACACCTGGCATGTCAGAAGGTTTCCATGCAAAAATGTCCCTATTCTCACGGATGAACTCGATGAGCGCGCTTTCCTATTTTGGATCCAGATTGGCACTGATGCTAAACTGCTGAGATGAATCACCTGGAACGAAATCAACAAGTTTAGTCTCATCAGCCGACTTAAATTTCATTGCCGGCTCATGCTTTGTAGTCGCCTTTTTCAAAGAGGTCATATCTGTTGGGTCAACATTGTCCTTGTAAAACTTCAACTCCTCTGTTGCACAAACAGATTCTGCATAAGCCGCATCGCCTTCCTCACACTCCAAGGCCACCTTCCGGCTGCCATGAACCGTAATGGTCCCATTGTGACCCGGCATCTTGAGCTGCAAATACACGTAACACGGCCGTGCCATGAACTTGGCGTAAGCCGGCCGCCCAAATATGGCATGATACGGACTTCTTATCTTGACCACCTCAAAGGCCAATTTTTCCACCCTGTAGTTGTACTCGTCTCCAAAGGCCACTTCCAATTCGATCTTACCAACTGGATAAGCCGACTTACCAGGCACCACGCCATGGAAAACAGTATTGGACTGGCTGAGGTTCTTATCAATCAACCCCATACGACGGAAAGTCTCATAATAGAGGATGTTGATGCTGCTGCCTCCATCCATGAGCACCTTAGTGAACTTATATCCTCCCACCTGAGGAGCCACCACCAGGGCCAAGTGACCCGGATTATCAACCCGGGGAGGGTGATCCTCCCTACTCCACACAATAGGCTGCTCAGACCATCTTAAATAGCGTGGAACCGCCGGCTCAACAGCATTCACAGCCCTCTTATGAAGCTTCTGATCTCGCTTACACAGACTGGTGGTAAATACGTGATACTGTCCACCGTTAAGCTGCTTTGGATTGGTCTGGTAACCCCCTGCTGCTGTTGATGACCCTGGCCAGACTGCTGATTAAAGCCCCCTTGACCGTTCTGAGGATTAGGATTTGAGCCGCCGCCCGGGCCATGAAAACCGCCAGCGCCTGAGCCGCCGCTCGGGCCATTGTTGCCATTAAAGGCATTGGAATTCTTAAAGGCCTTCATGATTGCGCAATCCTTCCATAGATGAGTAGCTGGCTTCTCCCTAGAGACATGCCTTGGACAGGGCTCATTCAACAGCTGCTCCAGCGTCGGGCCTGACCCGCTGGCTCGGGGAGGTGGCCTCCCCTTGCGTCGCTGGTTATTACCATGTGAGCTGGCGTTGGCCACAAACTCTAGGCTGTCGTCGGCCTTACGCTTGCCACCTCCTTGGTTCACCGGGTTATGCTGAGGACCCTTGCCATTGCCGTTCTTCTTTCCCTTCCCTGTCCTTTCATCATCCGACGCGGGGTCCTTGGTACTATCAGAGTCGGCATACTTGACGAGGGCCGCCATCAGCGTACCCATATCATTACAATCACGCTTGAGCCGCCCGAGTTTCATCTTCAGGGGCAAGAAACGACAATTCTGTTCCAACATTAAGACTGCAGAGCCGGCATCCATCTTATCAGATGAATGTATTATCTCTTTGACCCGGCGAACCCAATGTGTCGTAGACTCACCCTCCTGCTGTTTACAGTTAGTCAAATCCACAATTGACATAGACTGCCTACAGGTATCTTTGTAGTTTTGGATGAACCGGGCTTTCAGCTCAGCCCAAGACCCGATGGAATTCGGTGGCAGCCCTTTCAACCAAGTGCGGGCAGTCCCATCTAACATCATGGTGAAGTACTTGGCCATCGCCGCTTCGCTGACCTCCAGCAATTCCATGGCCATCTCATAACTCTCGATCCAGGCTCCGGGTTGTAAATCAGCCGTGTAATTAGGCACCTTCCTAGGCCCTTTGAAGTCCTTGGGTAGACGTTCATTGCGGAGAGCCGGCACTAAACAAGGGACACCTCCAGTCCTCGTAGGGATACCCATATCGATAGAAGCCGTTGGATGAGCCGGGGGTGTCTGGTAAGCTGTCAACTAGGGCACCTGCTCTGCCTCTTGCCGTGCCCTGTCTTGGTCTGCTGCGTGAAATGCTCCGTTATGAACCAGGCCGTGGCCAGGTGGTACGTCATGGCGTCGGACATTACTTGAGCCGGTCACTGAAACCATGTGTCTGCTATAACTCGGGCTCCGGCCTGGACGAGGGGTTGAATGGATCCTGTCCCGGCTGTAAGAGTACGCCTCTTGTTGCGCCAGGGCTGTCTGAAGGAGCTCCCTGACCCGGCGGGTTTCAACCGCCGTTGGAGAATCGCCATCAATTGGGAGAGCCGCCAGCCGTGCCGCCGCGGCGACCATGTTTTCCAGCGGGTTGGCATAATGACCCGGTGGTATTGGCACGTACTGAGGCGGGGCAGGGTTCACCCGGGGAGGCCCCATCACTTGGGGTTGAATTGGTGTTCCAGTCCCGGGTGCTATGATCTCTGGCGGGTTACTAGGCCCTGCACTAGGCGTGTTGAAGAGGTTCCGAGGATCGTAAACCAGAGGGAGTCGAGATTGGGTCTTGTGGTGCCTCCTTCTCATGACCTCATTGGACGCGTTTTGATCCATCGTGAGACGGAAAGATTGTGCCTGAATCAGCTGAGTCTGGGCGTCGAGAGCCGCCCTCTCTGCAGCCATCCTGATCCCTTCCGCCGCCAGATCCTCCTTGGCTTTTACTAGATCTAACTTTAACTGTGCCACCTCCGCGTCATGCTGAGCTTGATCTGCCGGGTCAACCGCAGCGGTCAACAGGGCCGTCATCTTGTCCGTGAGATCCATCAGCACCTGAGCCGGCGAGGGCACCGGGTTTCCTGACCCGGCGGCAGGGTTTTGAACAGGCTGTGCACCGGCCATGAAGGTTCCAACCCGGCTCGGCGGCTCAAAAGGGTCTGGAATACTGTCGCCGTCGGAACAGCCCCCGAGCCTGCCATCCTGGAGTTGATATAACGAGTTTGACTCATCCGTAGTCGACTCGCCGTCAGAGCCGGCGGCCGTCTCATCACCAGATCCGGATCCATCAGAGAGTCCTCCATGAATACATCCCACAAAAGCATGCTTCAAGGCAGGTAGGGCCCGGGCGGGTCGTGCGCGCTGAGCCATCTCGATGAGATCGGCGCAGAGATCCGGCTCAGGGTCCGGCTCACCAATCTTGCCAATGAAGACATGAATTCCGCCGAAGGGGACCCGGTACCCGTACTCAACTAAGCCGGCGTCGGGGCCCCAGTTTGCATCGTCGATGTAGAGCTTGCCGCAACGACTCTTGGTCATCCGGCCCACAGCGTATCCCTTGAGCCCTTCGAAGCTGCCCTTCAAGAACTCAAATCCACCATGCGTTGGCCCCACGGTGGGCCCCAACTGTCGTGGAATTGTCACGGCAGATGTCCTTGAACTAGGACTTAGTCGTGGAGCCATCGCAGCTAGGAAGCTTAAAGGGGTTAAACGGGACAAGGAACACAAGGGTTATACTGGTTCGGCCCCTTACGGTGAAGGTAAAAGCCTACGTCCAGTTGAGGTTGTATTACTTGAGGTTTCGATGACCAGGAGCTAAAACCGCCCTGTCTGGTTATCGATCTGGTCTTACTTATCCCTGAACCACCGCCGGGTCGTCCCTTTATATAGGGAGGTTGACGCCCAGCGGCTCTCAGAGTCCCGGCCGGCTCATAACAGTGTCCGGCTCGGACTCCTAACTATTCTTGCCTTACACTACAAGTCTTGCCATGACGGCGGCTTGTAACTACGGGCCTTAAGCCATCTCCGGGTCTTAAGCCCATCTTTGGCCCGCCGTCTTCAAGCTTGGTGCTAGGCTTCGTGTGATGACCATTACGAGTAACCCAGCCCCTCCTGGGCGGGTGACTCTAATGGTTATATCCTCAACATGCTCACTAGTTGAGCTATTCTCCTCCATCTTGTAGGCAAAGTACTTGTTAGAGGTCTCATACCTCTCGACTCGGGCATGAGTCTGAAATACCAATTTCAGCTCTTGGAACATCTTATATGCTCCATGGCATTCAAAACGTTTTTGAGGTCCTGGTTCTAAGCCGTAAAGCATGGCGCACTAAACTATCAAGTAGTCATCATACCGAGCTTGCCAAACGTTCACGTCTGCATCTACTCCTGCAATAGGTCCGTCACCTAGCGGTGCATCAAGGACATCATTCTTCTGTGCAGCAATGAGGATAATCCTCAGATCACGGACCCAGTCTGCATCATTGCTACTATCATATTTCAACTTATTTTTCTCTAGGAACATATCAAAAATAAACGGGGAGCTACATCACAAGGTATTGATCTACAACATAGATATGCAAAAACTATCAGGACTAAGTTCATGATAAATTAAGTACAATTAATCATATTACTTAAGAACTCCCACTTAGATAGACATCCCTCTAGTCATCTAAATGATCACGTGATCCATATCAACTAAACCATGTCCGATCATCACGTGAGATGGAGTAATTTTCAATGGTGAACATCACTATGTTGATCATATCTACTATATGATTCACGCTCGACCTTTCGGTCTCAATGTTCCAAGGCCATGTCTTCATATGCTAAGCTCGTCAAGTTTAACCCGAGTATTCTGCGTGTGCAAAACCGGCTTGCACCCGTTGTATGTGAACGTAGAGCTTATCACACCCGATCATCACGTGGTGTCTCAGCACGAAGAACTATCACAATGGTGCATACTCAGGGAGAACACTTATACCTTGAAATTTTAGTAAGGGGTCATCTCATAATGCTACCGTCGTACTAAGCAAAATAAGATGCATAAAAGATAAATATCACATGCAATCAAAATATGTGGCATGATATGGCCATCATCATCTTGTGCCTTTGATCTCCATCTCCAAAGTGTTGGAAATATGCCCTAGAGGCAATAATAAAATGGTTATTATTATATTTCCTTGTTCATGATAATTGTCTATTGTTCATGCAATAATTGTGTTATCCGGAAATCGTAATACATGTGTGAATACATAGACCACAACATGTCCCTAGTGAGCCTCTAGTTGACTAGCTCGTTGATCAACAGATAGTCATGGTTTCCTGACTATGGACATTGGATGTCATTGATAACGGGATCACATCATTAGGAGAATGATGTGATGGACAAGACCCAATCCTAAGCATAGCACAAAGATTGTGTAGTTCGTTTGCTAGAGCTTTTCCAATGTCAAGTATCATTTCCTTAGACCATGAGATCGTGTAACTCCCGGATGCCGTAGGAGTGCTTTGGGTGTACCAAACGTCACAACATAACTGGGTGACTATAAAGGTACACTACAGGTATCTCTGAAAGTGTCTGTTGGGTTGACACGGATCGAGACTGGGATTTGTCACTCCGTATGACGGAGAGGTATCTCTGGGCCCACTCGGTAATGCATCATCATAATGAGCTCAAAGTGACCAAGTGGTTGGTCACGGGATCATGCATTACGGTACGAGTAAAGTGACTTGCCGGTAACGAGATTGAACGAGGTATTGGGATACCGACGATCGAATCTCGGGCAAGTAACGTACCGATTGACAAAGGGAATTGTATATGGGATTGATTGAATCCTCGACATCGTGGTTCATCCGATGAGATCATCATGGAACATGTGGGAGCCAACATGGGTATCCAGATCCCGCTATTGGTTATTGACCAGAGAGTCGTCTCGGTCATGTCTGCATGTCTCCCGAACCCGTAGGGTCTACACACTTAAGGTTCGGTGACGCTAGGGTTGTAGAGATATTAGTATGCAATAACCCAAAAGTTGTTCAGAGTCCCGGATGAGATCCCAGACGTCGCGAGGAGTTCCGGAATGGTCCGGAGGTCAAGAATTATATATAGGAAGTCCAGTTTCGGCCACCGGGAAAGTTTCGGGGGTCACTGGTATTGTACCGGGACCACCGGAAGGGTCCCAGGGGTCCACCGGGTGGGGCCACCTATCCCGGAGGGCCCCATGGGCTGAAGTGGGAGGGGAACCAGCCCCTGGTGGGCTGGTGCGCCCCCCCTTGAGCCTCCCCTGCGCCTAGGGTTGGAAACCCTAGGGGTGGGGGCGCCCCCCACTTGGCTTGGGGGGGAAGCCACCCCTTGGCCGCCGCCCCCCTTGGAGATCAGATCTCCTAGGGCCGCCCCCCCCCCCCCAGGAGGCCTATATATAGTGGAGGGGAGGGAGGGCAGCCGCACCACAGCCCCTGGCGCCTCCCTCTCCCTCCCGTGACACCTCTCCCTCTCGCTGAGCTTGGCGAAGCCCTGCCGAGATCCCCGCTACTTCCACCACCACGCCGTCGTGCTGCTGGATCTCCATCAACCTCTCCTTCCCCATTGCTGGATCAAGAAGGAGGAGACGTTGCTGCTCCGTATGTGTGTTGAACGCGGAGGTGCCGTCCGTTCGGCTCTCGGTCATCGGTGATTTGGATCACGACGAGTACGACTCCATCAACCCTGTTCACTTGAACGCTTCCGCTCGCGATCTACAAGGGTATGTAGATGGACTCCTCTCCCTCGTTGCTAGATGACTCCATAGATTGATCTTGGTGATGCGTAGAAAATTTTAAATTTCTGCTACGATCCCCAACAGTGGCATCATGAGCTAGGTCTATGCGTAGTTTCTATGCACGAGTAGAACACAAACTTGTTGTGGGCGTAGATGTTGTCAATTTTCTTGCCACTACTAGTCTTATCTTGTTTCAGCGGCATTGTGGGATGAAGCGGCCCGGACCAACCTTACACGTACGCTTACGTGAGACAGGTTCCACCGACTGACATGCACTAGTTGCATAAGGTGGCTAGCGGGTGTCTGTCTCTCCCACTTTAGTCGGAACGGATTCGATGAAAAGGGTCCTTATGAAGGGTAAATAGAAATTGGCATATCACGTTGTGGTTTTGGCGTAGGTAAGAAACGTTCTTGCTGAGAAACCTATAGCAGCCACGTAAAAACTTGCAACAACAATTAGAGGACGTCTAACTTGTTTTTGCAGCATATGCCGTGTGATGTGATATGGCCAAAAGGATGTGATGAATGATATATGTGATGTATGAGATTGATCATGTTCTTGTAATAGGAATCACGACTTGCATGTCGATGAGTATGACAACCGGCAGGAGCCATAGGAGTTGTCTTTATTTTTTGTATGACCTGCGTGTCATTGAATAACGCCATGTAAATTACTTTACTTTATTACTAAACACGTTAGCCATAGAAGTAGAAGTAATCGTTGGCGTGACAACTTCATGAAGACACGATGATGGAGATCATGATGATGGAGATCATGGTGTCATGCCGGTGACGAAGATGATCATGGCGCCCCGAAGATGGAGATCAAAGGAGCAAAATGATATTGGCCATATCATGTCACTATTTGATTGCATGTGATGTTTATCATGTTTTACATCTTATTTGCTTAGATCGACGGTAGTAAGTGAGATGATCCCTTATAATAATTTCAAGAAAGTGTTCCCCCTAACTATGCACCGTTGCGAAGGTTCGTTGTTTCGAAGCACCACGTGATGATCGGGTGTGATAGATTCTAACGTTCGAATACAACGGGTGTAAGCCAGATTTACACACGCAATACACTTAGGTTGACTTGACGAGCCTAGCATGTACAGACATGGCCTCGGAACACGAAAGACCGAAAGGTCGAGCATGAGTCGTATAGAAGATACGATCAACATGAAGATGTTCAGCGATGTTGACTAGTCCGTCTCACGTGATGATCGGACACGGCCTAGTTGACTCGGATCATGTTTCACTTAGATGACTAGAGGGATGTCTATCTGAGTGGGAGTTCATTGAATAATTTGATTAGATGAACTTAATTATCATGAACTTAGTCTAAAATCTTTACAATATGTCTTGTAGATCAAATGGCCCACGTTGCCCTCAACTTCAACGCGTTCCTAGAGAAAACCAAGTTGAAAGATGATGGCAGCAACCATACGGACTGGGTCCGGAACCTGAGGATCATCCTCATAGCTGCCAAGAAAGATTATGTCCTAGAAGCACCGCTAGGTGATGCACCCATCCCAGAGAACCAAGACGTTATGAACGCTTGGCAGTCACGTGCTGATGATTACTCCCTCGTTCAGTGCGGCATGCTTTACAGCTTAGAACCGGGGCTCCAAAAGCGTTTTGAGCAACACGGAGCATATGAGATGTTCGAAGAGCTGAAAATGGTTTTCCAAGCTCATGCCCGGGTCGAGAGATATGAAGTCTCCGACAAGTTCTTCAGTTGTAAGATGGAGGAAAACAGTTCTGTCAGTGAGCACATACTCAGAATGTCTGGGTTACACAATCGCTTGACTCAGCTGGGAGTTAATCTCCCGGATGACGCGGTCATTGACAGAATCCTTCAGTCGCTTCCACCGAGCTACAAGAGCTTTGTGATGAACTTCAATATGCAGGGGATGGAAAAGACCATTCCTGAGGTATATTCAATGCTGAAATCAGCGGAGGTGGAGATCAGAAAGTAACATCAAGTGTTGATGGTGAATAAAACCACTAAGTTCAAGAAAGGCAAGGGTAAGAAGAACTTCAAGAAGGACGGCAAGGGAGTTCCCGCGCCCGGTAAGGCAGTTGCCGGGAAGAAGCCAAACAATGGACCCAAGCCTGAGACTGAGTGCTTTTATTGCAAGGGAAGTGGTCACTGAAAGCGGAACTGCCCCAAATACTTAGCAGACAAGAAGGCCGGCAACACCAAAGGTATATGTGATATACATGTAATTGATGTGTACCTTACCAGTACTCGTAGTAGCTCCTGGATATTTGATACCGGTGCGGTTGCTCATATTTGTAACTCAAAACAGGAGCTGCGGAATAAGCGAAGACTGTCGAAGGACGAGATGACGATACGCGTCGGGAATGGTTCCAAGGTCGATGTGATCGCCGTCGGCACGCTACCTCTACATTTACCTACGGGATTAGTTTTAAACCTCAATAATTGTTATCTAGTGCCAGTTTTGAGCATGAACATTGTATCTGGATCTCGTTTAATGCGAGATGGCTACTCATTTAAATCCGAGAATAATGGTTGTTCTATTTATATGAGAGATATGTTTTATGGTCATGCCCCGCTGGTCAATGGTTTATTCTTAATGAATCTTGAACGTGATGTTACACATATTCATAGTGTGAATACCAAAAGATGTAAAGTTGATAACGATAGTCCCACATACTTGTGGCACTGCCGCCTTGGTCACATTGGTGTCAAGCGCATGAAGAAGCTCCATGCAGATGGACTTTTGGAGTCTCTTGATTACGAATCATTTGACACGTGCAAACCATGCCTCATGGGTAAGATGACCAAGACTCCGTTCTCCGGAACAATGGAGCGAGCAACCAACTTATTGGAAATCATACATACCAATGTGTGCGGTCCAATGAGTGTTGAGGCTCGCGGTGGCTATCGTTATGTTCTCACTCTCACCGATGACTTGAGTAGATATGGGTATGTCTACCTAATGAAACACAAGTCTGAGACCTTTGAAAAGTTCAAGGAATTTCAGAGTGAGGTTGAGAATCAACGTGACAAAAAAATAAAGTTCTTACGATCAGATCGTGGAGGGGAATATTTGAGTCACGAATTTGGCACACACTTAAGGAAATGTGGAATAGTTTCACAACTCATGCCGCCTGGAACACCTCAGCGAAATGGTGTGTCCGAACGTCATAATCGCACTCTATTGGATATGGTGCGATCTATGATGTCTCTTACCGATCTACCGCTCTCATTTTGGGGCTATGCTTTAGAGACTGCCGCATTCACTTTAAATAGGGCTCTGTCGAAATCCGTTGAGACGACACCGTATGAATTATGGTTTGGGAAGAAACCTAAGCTGTCGTTTCTAAAAGTTTGGGGATGCGATGCTTATGTCAAGAAACTTCAACCTGAAAAGCTCGAACCCAAGTCGGAGAAATGCGTCTTCATAGGATACCCTAAGGAAACCATTGGGTATACCTTCTACCTCAGATCCGAAGGCAAGATCTTTGTTGCCAAGAACGGGTCCTTTCTGGAGAAAGAGTTTCTCTCAAAGGAAGTAAGTGGGAGGAAAGTGGAACTTGATGAAGTACTACCTCTTGAACCAGAAAGTAGCGCAGCTCAGGAAAATGTTCCTGTGGTGCATGCACCGACTAGAGAGGAATCTAATGATGATGATGATCAAGGTACTTCGGATCAAGCTCCTACTGAACTTCGTAGGTCCACAAGGACACGTTCCGCGCCAGAGTGGTACGGCAACCCTGTCTTGGAAATCATGTTGTTAGACAACGGTGAACCTTCGAACTATGAAGAAGCAATGGCGGGCCCAGATTCCGACAAATGGCTAGAAGCCATGAAATTCGAGATAGGATCCATGTATGAAAACGAAGTATGGACTTTGACTGACTTGCCCGATGATCGGCGAGCCATAGAAAATAAATGGATCTTTAAGAAGAAAACATACGCGGATGGTAATGTGACCATCTATAAGGCTCGACTTGTCGCTAAGGGTTATCGACAAGTTCAAGGGGTTGACTACGATGAGACATTCTCACCCGTAGCGAAGTTGAAGTCCGTCCGAATCATGTTAGCAATTGCCGCATTCTATGATTATGAGATATGGCAAATGGACGTCAAAACGGCATTCCTTAACGGCTTTCTTAAGGAAGAATTGTATATGATGCAGCCGGAAGGTTTTGTCGATCCTAAGAATGTTAACAAGGTATGCAAGCTCCAGCGCTCCATCTATGGGCTGGTGCAAGCATCTCGGAGTTGGAACATTCGATTTGATGAGATGATCAAAGCGTTTGGGTTTACACAGACTTATGGAGAAGCCTGTGTTTACAAGAAAGTGAGTGGGAGCTTTGTAGCATTTCTCATATTATATGTGGATGACATACTATTGATGGGAAATGATATAGAATTCTTGGAAAGTATAAAGGCCTATTTGAATAAGTGTTTTTCAATGAAGGACCTTGGAGAAGCTGCTTATATATTAGGCATCAAGATCTATAGAGATAGATCAAGACGCCTCATTGGTCTTTCACAGAGTACGTACCTTGACAAGATATTGAAGAAGTTCAATATGGATCAGTCCAAGAAGGGGTTCTTGCCTGTATTGCAAGGTGTGCAATTGAGCACGGCTCAATGCCCGACCACGGCAGAAGATAGAGAAAAGATGAGTGTCGTCCCCTATGCCTCGGCCATAGGGTCTATTATGTATGCCATGCTGTGTACCAGACCTGATGTAAACCTTGTCGTAAGTTTGGTAGGAAGGTACCAAAGTAATCCTGGCATGGAACACTGGACAGCGGTCAAGAATATCCTGAAGTACCTGAAAAGGACTAAGGATATGTTTCTCGTATATGGAGGTGACGAAGAGCTCGTCGTAAAGGGTTACGTCGACGCTAGCTTCGACACAGATCTGGATGACTCTAAGTCACAAACCGGATACGTGTATATTTTGAATGGTGGGGCAGTAAGCTGGTGCAGTTGCAAGCAAAGCGTCGTGGCGGGATCTACATGTGAAGCGGAGTACATGGCGGCCTCAGAGGCAGCACAAGAAGCAATCTGGATAACGGAGTTCATTACCGACCTAGGGGTGATTCCCAATGCGTCGGGCCCGATGACTCTCTTCTGTGACAACACTGGAGCTATTGCCCTTGCCAAGGAGCCCATGTTTCACAAGAAGACCAGGCATATCAAGCGTCGCTTCAACTCCATTCGTGAAAATGTTCAAAATGGAGACATAGATATTTGTAAAGTACATACGGACCTGAATGTAGCAGATCCGTTGACTAAACCTCTCCCTAGAGCAAAACATGATCAACACCAGAACTCTATGGGTGTTCGATTCATCACAATGTAACTAGATTATTGACTCTAGTGCAAGTGGGAGACTGTTGGAAATATGCCCTAGAGGCAATAATAAAATGGTTATTATTATATTTCCTTGTTCATGATAATTGTCTATTGTTCATGCTATAATTGTGTTATCCGGAAATCGTAATACATGTGTGAATACATAGACCACAACATGTCCCTAGTGAGCCTCTAGTTGACTAGCTCGTTGATCAACAGATAGTCATGGTTTCCTGACTATGGACATTGGATGTCATTGATAACGGGATCACATCATTAGGAGAATGATGTGATGGACAAGACCCAATCCTAAGCATAGCACAAAGATCGTGTAGTTCGTTTGCTAGAGCTTTTCCAATGTCAAGTATCATTTCCTTAGACCATGAGATCGTGTAACTCCCGGATGCCGTAGGAGTGCTTTGGGTGTACCAAACGTCACAACGTAACTGGGTGACTATAAAGGTACACTACAGGTATCTCTGAAAGTGTCTATTGGGTTGACACGGATCGAGACTGGGATTTGTCACTCCGTATGACGGAGAGGTATCTCTGGGCCCACTCGGTAATGCATCATCATAATGAGCTCAAAGTGACCAAGTGGTTGGTCACGGGATCATGCATTATGGTACGAGTAAAGTGACTTGCCGGTAACGAGATTGAACGAGGTATTGGGATACCGACGATCGAATCTCGGGCAAGTAACGTACCGATTGACAAAGGGAATTGTATACGGGATTGATTGAATCCTCGACATCGTGGTTCATCCGATGAGATCATCGTGGAAGATGTGGGAGCCAACATGGGTATCCAGATCCCGCTGTTGGTTATTGACCGGAGAGTCGTCTCGGTCATGTCTGCATGTCTCCCGAACCCGTAGGGTCTACACACTTAAGGTTCGGTGACGCTAGGGTTGTACAGATATTAGTATGCGATAACCCGAAAGTTGTTCGGAGTCCCGGATGAGATCCCGGACGTCACGAGGAGTTCCGGAATGGTCTGGAGGTGAAGAATTATATATAGGAAGTCCAGTTTCGGCCACCGGGAAAGTTTCGGGGGTCACCGGTATTGTACCGGGACCACCGAAAGGGTCCCGGGGGTCCATCGGGTGGGGGCACCTATCCCGGAGGGCCCCATGGGCTGAAGTGAGAGGGGAACCAGCCCCTGGTGGGCTGGTGCGCCCCCCCCCCCTTGGGCCTCCCCTGCGCCTAGGGTTGGAAACCCTAGGGGTGGGGGCGCCCCCCACTTGGCTTGGGGGGGAAGCCACCCCTTGGCCGCCGCCCCCCTTGGAGATCAGATCTCCTAGGGCCGGCGCCCCCCAGGAGGCCTATATATAGTGGAGGGGAGGGAGGGCAGCCGCACCACTGCCCCTGGCACCTCCCTCTCCCTCCCGTGACACCTCTCCCTCTCGCTGAGCTTGGCGAAGCCCTGCCGAGATCCCCGCTACTTCCACCACCACGCCGTCGTGTTGCTGGATCTCCATCAACCTCTCCTTCCCCCTTGCTGGATCAAGAAGGAGGAGACGTCGCTGCTCTGTACGTGTGTTGAACACGGAGGTGCCGTCCGTTCGGCGCTCGGTCATCGGTGATTTGGATCACGACGAGTACGACTCCATCAACCCCGTTCACTTGAACACTTCCGCTCGCGATCTACAAGGGTATGTAGATGCACTCCTCTCCCTCGTTGCTAGATGACTCAATTGATTGATCTTGGTGATGCGTAGAAAATTTTAAACTTCTGCTACGATCCCCAACACAAAGTACCGTCATGATCTCCATCGTCACTGGCATGACACCATGATCTCTATCAACGTGTCGTCACATGGTCGTCTCACCAACTATTGCTATCGCATAGCGATAAAGTAAAGCAATTATATGGCGCTTGCATCTTATGCAATAAAGAGACAACCATAAGGCTCCTGCCAGTTACCGATAACTTTAACAAAACATGATCATCTCATACAACAAATAAATCACATCATGTCTTGACCATATCACATCACAACATGCCCTACCAAAACAAGTTAGATGTCCTCTTCTTTGTTGTTGCAAGTTTTTACGTGGCTGCTACGGGCTTCTAGCAAGAACCGTTCTTACCTACGCATCAAAACCACAACGATTTTTTGTCAAGTGTGTTGTTTTAACATTCAACAAGGATCGGGCGTAGTCAAACTCGATTCAACTAAAGTTGGAGAAACAGACACCCGCCAGCCACCTGTGTGCAAAGCACGTCGGTAGAACTAGTCTCATGAACGTGGTCATGTAATGTCGGTCTGGGCCGTATCATCCAACAATACCGCCGAATCAAAGTAAGACATTGGTGGTAAGTAGTATGAGTATTATCGCCCACTACTCTTTATGTTCTACTCGTGCATATAACATCTATGAATAAACCTGGCTCGGATGCCACTGTTGGGAAACGTAGTATTTGAAAAAAAATAATACCTACGATCACGCAAGATCTATCTAGGAGATGCATAGCAACGAGCAGGGAGAGTATGTCCACGTACCCTCGTAGACCGAAAAGCGGAAGCGTTTAGTAACGCGGTTGATGTAGTCGAACGTCTTCGCGATCCAACCGATCCAAGCACCGAACATATGGCACCTCCGCGTTCAGCACACGTTCTTCTCGATGACGTGCTTCGATCTCTTGATCCAGTTGAGGACGAGGGAGAGTTCCGTCAGCACGACGGCGTGGCGACGGTGATGATGAAGTTACCGGCGCAGGGCTTCGCCTAAGCACTACGACGATATGACCGAGGTGTGTAACTGTGGAGGGGGGCACCGCACACGGCTAAGAGAAGGCTTGTTGTGCCTTTGGGGTGCCCCCTGTGAAGGAAATATGCCCTAGAGGCAATAATAAAGTTATTATTTATTTCCTCATATCATGATAAATGTTTATTATTCATGCTAGAATTGTATTAACCAGAAACATAATACATGTGTGGATACATAAACAAACATAGTGTCACTAGTATGCCTCTACTTGACTAGCTCGTTAATCAAAGATGGTTGAGTTTCCTAACCATAGACATGAGTTGTCATTTGATTAACGGAATCACATCACTAGGAGAATGATGTGATTGACTTGACCCATTTTGTTAGCTTAGCACTTGATCGTTTAGTTTACTGCTATTGCTTTCTTCATGACTTATACATGTTCCTATGACTATGAGATTATGCAACTCCCGATCACCGGAGGAACACTTTGTGTGCTACTAAACGTCACAACATAACTGGGTGATTATAAAGGTGCTCTACAGGTGTCTCTGGTGGTACTTGTTGAGTTGGCATAGATCGAGATTAGGATTTGTCACTCTGATTGTCGGAGAGGTATCTCTGGGCCCTCTCGGTAATGCACATCACAATAAGCCTTGCAAGCAATGTGACTAATGAGTTAGTTGCGGGATGATGCATTATGTAACGAGTAAAGAGACTTGCCGGTAACGAGATTGAGCTAGGTATTGAGATACCGACGATCGAATCTCGGGCAAGTAACATACCGATGACAAAGGGAACTGTTGGGGAACGCAGTAATTTCAAAAAAAATCCTACGCACACGCAGGATCATGGTGATGCATAGCAATGAGAGGGGAGAGTGTTGTCCACGTACCCTCGTAGACCGAAAGCGGAAGCATTAGCACAACGCGGTTGATGTAGTCGTACGTCTTCACGATCCGACCGATCAAGTACCGAACGCACGGCACCTCCGAGTTCAGCACACGTTCAGCCCGATGACGTCCCTCGAACTCCGATCCAGCCGAGTGTTGAGGGAGAGTTTCATCAGCACGACGGTGTGGTGACGATGATGATGTTCTACCGACGCAGGGCTTCGCCTAAGCACCGCTACAGTATTATCGAGGTGGACTATGGTGGAGGGGGGCACCGCACACGGCTAAAAGATCAAACGATCAATTGTTGTGTCTCTAGGGTGCCCCCTGCCCCCGTATATAAAGGAGCAAGGGGGGAGGTGCGGCCGGCCAGGAGGGGCACGCCAAGTGGAGTCCTACTCCCACCGGGAGTAGGACTCCCTCCCTTTTCCTAGTTGGATTAGGAGTGGAGGGGAAAGAGGAGGGAGAGAGCAAGGAAAGGGGGGCGCCGCCCCCTCTCCTTGTCCTATTCGGATTAGGGGGGAGGGGCGCGCGGCCCTGCCCTGGCCGCCTCTCCTCTTCTCCACAAAGGCCCACTATGGCCCATTAAGCCCCTGGGGGGTTCCGGTAACCCCTCGGTACTCCGGTAAAATCCCGATTTCACCCGGAACACTTCCGATATCCAAATATAGGCTTCCAATATATCAATCTTCATGTCTCAACCATTTCGAGACTCCTCGTCATGTCCGTGATCACATCCGGGACTCCGAACAACCTTCTATACATCAAAACATATAAACTCATAATATAACTGTCATCGAAACGTTAAGCGTGCGGACCCTACGGGTTCGAGAACTATGTAGACATGATCGAGACACGTCTCCGGTCAATAACCAATAGCGGAACCTGGATGCTCATATTGGCTCTCACATATTCTAGGAAGATCTTTATCGGTCAGACCGCATAACAACATACGTTGTTCCCTTTGTCATCAGTATGTTACTTGCCCGAGATTCGATCGTCGGTATCTCAATACCTAGTTCAATCTCGTTACCGACAAGTCTCTTTACACGTTCCGTAATACATCATCCCACAACTAACTCATCAGTTGCAATGCTTGCAAGGCTTAAGTGATGTGCATTACCTAGAGGGCCCACAGATACCTCTCCGACAATCGGAGCGACAAATCCTAATCTCGAAATACGCCAACCCAACAAGTACCTTCGGAGACACCTGTAGAGCACCTTTATAATCACCCAGTTACGTTGTGACGTTTGGTAGCACACAAAGTGTTCCTCCGGTAAACGGGATTTGCATAATCTCATAGTCATAGGAACATGTATAAGTCATGAAGAAAGCAATAGCAACATACTAAACGATCGAGTGCTAAGCTAACGGAATGGGTCAAGTCAATCACATCATTCTCCTAATGATGTGATCCCGTTAATCAAATGGCAACTCATGTCTATGGCTAGGAAACATAACCATCTTTGATCAACGAGCTAGTCAAGTAGAGGCATACTAGTGACACTCTGTTTGTCTATGTATTCACACATGTATTATGTTTCCGGTTAATACAATTCTAGCATGAATAATAAACATTTATCATGATATAAGGAAATAAATAATAACTTTATTATTGCCTCTAGGGCATATTTCCTTTAGTTTGCCACTTGCACTAGAGTCAATAATCTAGTTCACATCACCATGTGATTTAATACCAATAGTTCACATCACCATGTGATTAACACCCATAGTTCACATCGTCATGTGACCAACACCCAAAGGGTTTACTAGAGTCAGTAATCTAGTTCACATCGCTATGTGATTAACACCCAAAGAGTACTAAGGTGTGATCATGTTTTGCTTGTGAGAGAAGTTTAGTCAACGGGTCTACCACATTCAGATCCGTTTGTATTTTGCAAATTTCTATGTCAACAATGCTCTGCACGGAGCTACTCTAGCTAATTGCTCCCACTTTCAATATGTATCCAGATTGAGACTTAGAGTCATCTGGATCAGTGTCAAAATTTGCATCGACGTAACCCTTTACGACGAACCTTTTTGTCACCTCCATAATCGAGAAACATATCCTTATTCCACTAAGGATAATTTTGACCGATGTCCAGTGATCTACTCCTAGATCACTATTGTACTCCCTTGCCAAAATCAGTGTAGGGTATACAATAGATCTGGTACACAACATGCCATACTTTATAGAACCTATGGCCAAGGCATAGGGAATGACTTTCATTCTCTTTCTATCTTCTGCCGTGGTCGGGCTTTGAGTCTTACTCAATTTCACACCTTGTAACACAGGCAAGAACTCTTTCTTTGACTATTCCATTTTGAACTACTTCAAAATTTTGTCAAGGTATGTACTCATTGAAAAAACTTATCAAGCGTCTTGATCTATCTCTATGGATCTGGATGCTCAATATGTAAGTAGCTTCTCCGAGGTCTTTCTTTGAAAAACTCCTTTCAAACACTCCTTTATGCTTTGCAGAATAATTCTATATTATTTCTGATCAACAATATGTCATTCACATATACTTACCAGAAATGTTGTAGTGCTCCCACTCACTTTCTTGTAAATACAGGCTTCACCGCAAGTCTGTATAAAACTATATCCTTTGATCAACTTATCAAAGCGTATATTCCAACTCCGAGATGTTTGCACCAGTCCATAGATGGATCGCTGGAGCTTGCATATTTTGTTAGCACCTTTAGGATTGACAAAACCTTCTGGTTGCATCATATACAACTCTTCTTTAATAAATCCATTAAGGAATGTAGTTTTGTTTATCCATTTGCCAGATTTCATAAAATGCGGCAATTGCTAACATGATTCGGACAGACTTAAGCATAGATACGAGTGAGAAACTCTCATCGTAGTCAACACCTTGAACTTGTCGAAAACCTTTTGCGACAATTCTAGCTTTGTAGATAGTAACACTACTATCAGCGTCCGTCTTCCTCTTGAAGATCCATTTAATCTCAATGGCTCGCCGATCATTGGGCAAGTCAATCAAAGTCCATGCTTTGTTCTCATACATGGATCTCATCTCAGATTCCATGGCCTCACGCCATTTCGCGGAATCTGGGCTCATCATCGCTTCCTCATAGTTTGTAGGTTCGTCATGGTCAAGTAATATGACCTCCAGAACAGGATTACCGTACCACTCTGGTGCGGATCTCACTCTGGTTTACCTACGAGGTTCGGTAGTAACTTGATCTGAAGTTACATGATCATCATCATTAGCTTCCTCACTAATTGGTGTAGTAGTCACAGGAATAGATTTCTGTGATGAACTACTTTCCAATAAGGGAGCAGGTACAGTTACCTCATCAAGTTCTACTTTCCTCCCACTCACTTCTTTCGAGAAAAACTCCTTCTCTAGAAAGGATCCATTCTCAGCAACGAATATCTTGCCTTCGGATCTGTGATAGAAGGTGTACCCAACATTTTCTTTTGGGTATCCTATGAAGACGCACTTCTCCGATTTGGGTTTGAGCTTATCAGGTTGAAACTTTTTCACATAAGCATTGCAACCTCAATCTTTAAGAAATGACAGCTTAGGTTTCTTGCCAAACCATAGTTCATACGGTGTCATCTCAACGGATTTAGATGGTGCCCTATTTAACGTGAATGCAGTTGTCTCTAATGCATAACCCCAAACGATAGTGGTAGATCGGTAAGAGACATCATAGATCGCACCATATCTAATAAAGTACGGTTATGACGTTCGGACACACCATTACACTAAGGTGTTCCAGGTGGCGTGAGTAGTGAAACTATTTCACATTGTTTTAACTGAAGGCCAAACTCGTAACTCAAATATTTCATCTCTGCGATCTTATCGTAGAAACTTTTATTTTCTTGTTACGATGATTCTCCACTTCACTCTGAAATTCTTTGAACTTTTCAAATGTTTCAGACTTGTGTTTCATCAAGTAGATATACCCGTATCTGCTCAAATCATCTGTGAAGGTCAGAAAATAACGATACTTGCCGCGAGCCTTAACACTCATCGGACCGCATACATCAGTATGTATTATTTCCAATAAGTCAGTTGCTCGCTCCATTGTTCCGGAGAACGCAGTCTTAGTCATCTTGCCCATGAGGCATGGTTCGCAAGCATCAAGTGATTCATAATCAAGTGATTCCAAAAGTCCATCAGCATGGAGTTTCTTCATGCGCTTTACACCAATATGACCTAAACGGCAGTGCCACAAATAAGTTGCACTATCATTATTAACTTTGCATGTTTTAGCTTCAATATTATGAAAATGTGTATCACCACGATCGAGATCCAACAAACCATTTTCATTGGGTGTATGACCATACAAGGTTTTATTCATGTAAACAGAACAACAATTATTCTCCAACTTACATGAATAACCGTTTTGCAATAAACATGATCCAATCATATTCATGCTCAACGCAAACACCAAATAACACTTATTTAGGTTCAACACTAATCCCGAAAGTTATATGGATTGTGCGATGATGATCACATCAATCTTGGAACTACTTCCAACACACATCGTCACTTCATCCTTAACTAGTCTCTGTTCATTTTGCAACTCCTGTTTTAAGTTACTACTCTTAGCAACTAAACCAGTATCAAATACTGAGGGGTTGCTATAAACACTAGTAAAGTACACATCAATAACATGTATATCAAATATACTTTTGTTCACTTTGCCATCCTTCTTATCCGCCAATTATTTGGGGTAGTTCTGCTTCCAGTGACCAGTCCTTTTGCAGTGGAAGCACTCAGTCTCGGGCTTAGGTCCAAACTTGGGCTTCTTCACTTGAGCAGCAACTTGCTTGCTGTTCTACATGAAGTTCCCTTTCTTTCCCTTTGCCCTTTTCTTGAAACTAGTGGTCTTGTTAATCATCAACACTTGATGCTCTTTCTTGATTTCTGATTTCATCATCATGAAAAGCTCGGGAATCGTCTACGTTATCCCTTGCATACTATAGTTCATCACGAAGTTCTACTAACTTGGTGATGGTGACTAGAGAATTCTGTCAATCATTATCTTATCTGGAAGATTAACTCCCACTTGATTCAAGCGATTGTAGTACCCAGACAATCTGAGCACATGCTCACTGCTTGAGCTATTCTCCTCCATATTTTAGCTATAGAACTTGTTGGAGACTTCATATCTCTCAACTCGGGTATTTGCTTGAAATATTAACTTCAACTCCTGGAACATCTCATATGGTCCATGATGTTCAAAACATCTTTGAAGTCCCAATTATAGGCCGTTAAGCATGGTGCACTAAACTATCAAGTAGTCATCATATTGAGCTAGCCAAACATTCATAACGTCTGCATCCGCTCCTGCAATAGGTCTGTCCCCTAGCGGTGCATCAAGGACATAATTCTTCTGTGCAGCAATGACGATAAACCTCAGATCACGGATCCAATCCACATCATTGCTACTAACATCTTTCAACTTAGTTTTCTCTAGGAACATATAAAATTAAACGGGGAGCAACATCGCGAGCTATTGATCTACAACATAGATATGCTAATACTACCAGGACTAAGTTCATGATAAATTAGAGTTCAATTAATCATATTACTTAAGAACTCCCACTTAGATAGACATCCCTCTAATCCTCTAAGTGATCACGTGATCCATATCAACTAAACCATGTCCGATCATCACGTGAGATGGAGTAGTTTCAATGGTGAACATCATTTATGTTGATCAAATCTACTATATGATTCACGCTCGACCTTTCGGTCTCAGTGTTCCGAGGCCATATCTGTTATATGCTAGGCTCGTCAAGTTTAACCTGAGTATTCCGCATGTGCAACTGTTTTGCACCCGTTGTATTTGAACGTAGAGCCTATCACACCCGATCATCACGTGGTATCTCAGCACGAAGAACTTTCGCAACGGTGCATACTCAGGGAGAACACTTATACCTTGAAATTTAGTGAGAGATCATCTTATAAAGCTACCGCCGAACTAAGCAAAATAAGATGTATAAAAGATAAACATCACATGCAATCATAATATGTGACATGATATGGCCATCATCATCTTGTGCCTTTGATCTCCATCTCCAAAGCATGGTCATGATCTCCATCGTCACCGGCATGACACCATGATCTCCATCATCTTGATCTATATCTATGTGTCGTCACATGGTCGTCTCGCCAACTATTGCTCTTGCAACTATTGCTATCGCATAACGATAAAGTAAAGCGATTATTTGGCGCTTGCATCTTATGCAATAAAGAGACAACCATAAAGCTTTTGCCAGTTGCCGATAACTTCAACAAAACATGATCACCTCATACAAAAACTTATATCTCATCACGTCTTGACCATATCACATCACAACATGCCCTGCAAAAACAAGTTAGACGTCCTCTACTTTGTTGTTGCAAGTTTTACGTGGCTGCTATGGGCTGAGCAAGAACCGTTCTTACCTACGCATCAAAACCACAACGATAGTTCGTCAAGTTAGTGCTGTTTTAACCTTCTCAAGGACCGGGCGTAGCCACACTCGGTTCAACTAAAGTTGGAGAAACAGACACCGCTAGTCACCTGTGTGCAAAGCACGGCGGTCAAACCAGTCTCGCGTAAGCGTACGCATAATGTCGGTCTGGGCCGCTTCATCCAACAATACCGCTAAACCAAAGTATCACATGCTGGTAAGCAGTATGACTTGTATCGCCCACAACTCACCTGTGTTCTACTCGTGCACATAACGTCAACGCATAAAACCTGGCTCGGATGCCACTGTTGGGGAACGCAGTAATTTCAAAAAAATTCCTACGCACACGCAGGATCATGGTGATGAATAGCAACGAGAGGGGAGAGTGTTTTCCATGTACCCTCGTAGACCGAAAGTGGAAGCATTAGCACAACGCGGTTGATGTAGTCGTACGTCTTAACGATCCGACCGATCAAGTACCGAACGCACGGCACCTCCGATTTCAGCACACGTTCAGCCCGATGACGTCCCTCGAACTCCGATCCAGCCGAGTGTTGAGGGAGAGTTTCGTCAGCACGACGGTGTGGTGACGATGATGATGTTCTACCGACGCAGGGCTTCGCCTAAGCACCGCTACAGTATTATCGAGGTGGACTATGGTGGGGGGGCACCGCACACGGCTAAAAGATCAAACAATCAATTGTTGTGTCTCTAGGGTGCCCCCTGCCCCCGTATATAAAGGAGCAAGGGGGGAGGTGCGGCCGGCCAGGATGGGCATGCCAGGTGGAGTCCTACTCCCACCGGGAGTAGGACTCCCTCCCTTTTCCTAGTTGGATTAGGAGTGCAGGGGAAAGAGGAGGGAGAGAGGAAGGAAAGGGGGGCGCCGCCCCCCTCTCCTTATCCTATTTGGCCTAGGGGGGAGGGGCGTGCGGCCCTGCCTTGGCCGCCTCTCCTCTTCTCCACAAAGGCCCACTATGGCCCATTAAGCCCCCGGGGGGTTCCGGTAACCCCTCGGTACTGAGGTAAAATCCCGATTTCACCCGGAACACTTCCGATATCCAAATATAGGCTTCCAATGTATCAATCTTCATGTCTCGACCATTTTCGAGACTCCTCGTCATATCCATGATCGCATCCGGGACTCCGAACAACCTTCGGTACATCAAAACATATAAACTCATAATATAACTGTCATCGAAACGTTAAGCGTGCGGACCCTACGGGTTCGAGAACTATGTAGACATGACCGAGACACGTCTCCGGTCAATAACCAATAGCGGAACCTGGATGCTCATATTGGCTCCCACATATTCTAGGAAGATCTTTATCGGTCAGACCGCATAACAACATACGTTGTTCCCTTTGTCATCGGTATGTTACTTGCCCGAGATTCGATCGTCGGTATCTCAATACCTAGTTCAATCTCGTTACTGGCAAGTCTCTTTACTCGTTCCGTAATACATCATCCCACAACTAATTCATTAGTTGCAATGCTTGCAAGGCTTAAGTGATGTGCATTACCGAGAGGGCCCAAAGATACCTCTCCGACAATCGGAGTGACAAATCCTAATCTCAAAATACGCCAACCCAACAAGTACCTTTGGAGACACCTGTAGAGCACCTTTATAATCACCCAGTTACGTTGTGACGTTTGGTAGCACACAAAGTGTTCCTCCGGTAAACGGGAGTTGCATAATCTCATAGTCATAGGAACATGTATAAGTCATGAAGAAAGCAATAGCAACATACTAAACGATCGAGTGCTAAGCTAACGGAATGGGTCAAGTCAATCACATCATTCTCCTAATGATGTGATCCCGTTAATCAAATGACAACTCATGTCTATGGCTAGGAAACATAACCATCTTTGATCAACGAGCTAGTCAAGTAGAGGCATACTAGTGACACTCTGTTTGTCTATGTATTCACACATGTATTATGTTTCCGGTTAATACAATTCTAGCATGAATAATAAACATTTATCATGATATAAGGAAATAAATAATAACTTTATTATTGCCTCTAGGGCATATTTCCTTCAGGAACAACGTACGTTGTTATGTGGTTTGACCGATAAAGATCTTCGTAGAATATGTAGGAGCCAATATGAGCATCCAGGTTCCGCTATTGGTTATTGACCGGAGACGTGTCTCGGTCATGTCTACATAGTTCTCGAACCCGTAGGGTCCGCACGCTTAAAGTTCGGTGACGATCGGTATTATGAGTTTTTGTGTTTTGATATACCGAAGGTAGTTGATCACGGACATGACGAGGAGTCTCGAAATGGTCGAGACGTAAAGATCGATATATTGGACGACTATATTCGGACACCGGAAGTGTTCCGGGTGGTTTCTGAGAAAACCGGAGTGCCGGAGGGTTACCGGAACCCCCCCCC
>NC_057805.1:89755471-89767533 GCF_018294505.1 Triticum aestivum
CCTTAGTGGAGAGAGAGGGCTGGCCTAGGGCAGGCCGCGCACCCCTCCCCCTCTGGTCCGAATTGGACTAGGAGAGGGGGGCGGCTGTAACACCCACGATGCGGCTATATCTCCCACGTGTCGAGGCACGACTTAGAGGCATAACCGCATTATGGTTTTGTCGCAAGAAGGGTTATCTTCACACAATCCCATGTAATGAACAAGAATGGGATAAAGAGTTGGCTTACAATCGCCACTTCACACAATACATAAATAAATCATACATCAATCAGAGTACACGCATAGGTCCGACTACGGAACCAAAATAAAAGAAGACAACCCAACTTCTAGATCCCTGATCGTCCCAACTGGGCACCACTACTGATCAATATGAAAAGAAACAACACAACGAACAAGATCTTCATCGAGCTCCCACTTGAGCTCAGTTGCGTCACCTGCACTGGCATCAACGGCGCCTGCAACTGTTTGGAAGAAACTGTGAGTCACGAGGACTCAGCAATCTCACACCCGCGAGATCAAGACTATTTAAGCTTATAGGAAAGGATGGTGCAATGAGGTGGAGCTGCAACGGCAATAAGCATATATGGTGGCTAACATACGCAAATGAGAGCGCGAAGAGAAGCAAAGGAACGGTCGTCATCTAGAAATGACCAAGAAGTGATCCTGAACTCCTACTTACGTCATTCATAACTCAAACCGTGTTCACTTCCCGAACTCCGCCGAGAAGAGACCATCACGGCTACACACACAGTTGATGTATTTTAACTGGGTCAAGTGACAAGTTCTCTACAACCGGACATTAACAAATTCCCATCTGCCTCATAACCGCGGGCACGGCTTTCAAAAGATAATACCCTGCAGGGGTGTCCCAACTTAGCCCATCATAAGCTCTCACGGTCAACGAAGGATAAACCTTCTCCCGGAAAGGCCCGATCAGTCTCGGAATCCCGGTTTACAAGACATTTCGACAATGGTAAAACAAGACTAGCAAAGCCACCCGATGTGCCGACAAATCCCGATAGGAGCTGCACATATCTCCTTCTCAGGGCACACCGGATGAGCCAGACGTCAGGTTGGCATAGACCCTGGTTGCCCAGGGGGCGCCGGACATCGCTCGGTTTGGGCCAGCACTCGAAGGAGCACTGGTCCAGGGGTTAAAATAAAGATGACCCTTGAGTCTGCAGAACCCAAGGGAAAAAGGCTTAGGTAGGCGAATGGTAAAACCAAGGTTGGGCCTTGCTGGAGGAGTTTTATTCAAAGCGAACTGTCAAGGGGGTCCCATAAATCACCCAACCGCGTAAGGAATGCAAAATCAAGGAACATAACACCGGTATGACGGAAACTAGGGCGGCAAGAGTGGAACAAAACACCAGGCGTAAGGCCGAGCCTTCCACCCTTTACCAAGTATATAGATGCATTAATTAAATAAGAGATATTGTGATATCCCAACATAAACATAATCCAACATGGAGCAATCTTCATCTTCACCTGCAACTAGCAGCGCTATAAGAGGGGCTGAGCAAAAGCGGTAACATAGCCAAACAACGGTTTGCTAGGAAGGGTGACAAAGGTTAGAGGTTCATGGCAATTTGGGAGGCATGATATAGCAAGTGGTAGGTAGCGCGGCATAGCAATAGAGCGAACAACTAGCAAGCAAAGATAGGAGTGATTTCGAGGGTATGGTCATCTTGCCTGAGATCCTGCAAGGAAGAAGAACGAGTCCATGAAGAAGACAAACAGACGGAGTCGAACGAATCCTCACAACTCCGGAACGAAACTGAAGCTAACGAGAGAAGCAACCCGGAAACAAACAAACAACATAGTAAACAACCACCACATACACATGGCATGATGCAAAACAAATATGATGCATGTCCGGTTTAATGAGGCATGGCATGGCAAAGTGCAACAAACAACACTACAAATTAAGTGGAGCTCAATATGCAACGAGTTGCATATTGACGAAACACCACATCAATTATTTAGTTCTCTCTCGGTTATGTACCCAACAATATTAAATGTTGATTAACATGGCAAGAGGTGAAGCATGGTAAGACTATCTATCTAGGCAAGTTTAAATGAGGCCGGAACAACAAACAACAATTCAGGAAAATCCTCATGTCCATATTTTAGATTTGGTACTGTTCTGCCCGAAACACAATTTTAATGTTGTTAAACAGCAAAATGAAGTGCACCATGTTAAACTAGGCATTTTTCTACCCCATTTACATATAAAGTTTATTAAATTTGGAGCTACGGTTATTTAGTTATGAAATAAATCATTTTATCATGCTATCTATGCAAATTTAAACAAACAGCAATTTAAGCATTTCAAACATGGATGAAAGTTGCATATTATGAAACTAGATAAAATTCTGAGCATTTTACATATATGACATGTTTAATTAGGATGCATGAACAATTACTTATTAACACTTTAATATGATGGCATTTACTGTAAATATGCATGCACAGGATATTTAGCAAATTCGTCCAGGAAAAAAAACATCCACGGGCTGAATCTGGAACTGGCCCAACAGTGCAGAGGGCAGAGGGGCTCTGAGGAGGCTCACCATGGGCTAAGGCCCAGTCGGTGAGGCAGCAGGCCGCGCGGGCGCAGGCTGGGCCTGGCGCTGGCATGGCGCCTAGGACTTGGAGGCCGGCCACGCTGGCGCTGGACCAAGTCAACGAGAGGGCAGCACTAGTCGGCTCGTTTGACCACGGTCGACGCAGAGGATGGAGCGGTGCGGCTGCAGCTTGGCGTTCGATCTGAAGCAGGGAAGACAGGAGGCGGTACGATGCAGAGGACGCAGGGGAGCAGAGGCAACGGCGGCAGAGACCGGCGGGAACGGCGAGGGCGGATGGATCCACCTCAGACCCGGCGAGGCAGCTTGAGCTCGGCGGCTGGACTCGCCGGTGTCGGGGACGAGGCGCAAGAGAGCAGAGGATGAAGGCGGACTTGGCGCGACGACGGCGAGCGAGCGAGGCCTGGCGAGGGGCGGAGCTTGACGGATCCGGCCGCGGGGCACCGGTTCCTGGCAGTTGCGTGGCGAACTGGAGCTCGGGAGGCATCCATGGCGGCCGTTGGCGACGGGAACCTGCGGGAGTTCTCTGTATCAACGAGACAGAGGGAAAGAGAGGCTGAAACACGGGAGAGAGATGGGGAAGAAAGGGAAGGAGGGCAGGAGAGAGGGCGAGGGAGATGGCAGGGCGCGACGGGGCCTGCCTGGGGTTGTACGAGCTCGGGGACGGGGCTCATGGCTGACGACGGGAGCGAGGAGTCCCGCGTGTGCTCGGCACAACAGGAGGCGTGGTGGAGCTCGAGGCCGGAGGGCTCGGGCGCAGGAGGGGCTCGGGTTGGCTGGAGGCAGACACAGCAGCGGCGGCGCGGGCGTGCGCTCGATGCAGCGCTGCTGCATCCAACTACAGGAGAACTGCAGCGGCGCCATGGCGGTCTCCTATGAGCGAAAAACGGAGAGAGGGAGGGGAAGATCGTGAGACAGGGAGGTAGAGAAGCAGGAGGGGAGAACGAGCGGGGCTGTCGGGGCACTCATCTCCGGCCGGCCGACGAGGCGGGGTCGAGGGTGATGGGGAGCTGCGGGAGGTGGCTGGCTGCGGTGGAGGAGAAGGGGGCTGCGATCTGGTTGAGCGGCGCTGAAAGCAAGGTGGAGGCGCTCGGCTGGATTTGGATCGGGAGGATCCCGAGGAGGAAGATTGGACAGAGTGGCGGCGGCGGGCATGAAATGGATGGATGGGACAGGATCCCTAGTATCTAGGGTTGCCCACTATTTGTATAGGTGGGGGATAGCTTAGGGGTATCCGGTCCCTCCGTTCATCATCAAACGGTCCGGGAAAATTAGGTTAGGGAGCCCAATTAAGAAAACGGAGATGTTTTGTAGATGTTTGGGGATGATCTGTATGCAACGGTGATGACTGAACGGTTCGGGTTCGGGACAAATTTCGGACGCGCGCGAGGGGGCGATGCACTGTGCAAAGAGGGACTCCGGTTTAAGCAAGAGGGAAAACGAAGAACGAGGTTGGTCTCGAAACGGTCAACGAAGACAAGGGGGGAACGCGGCAACTACGAACGAATGCAAATTTTTAAAACATGACGGCAACAAAGTGCCGATGCAATGCAAATGATGCGATGATGAATGCAACACACAAATAACACACAGCTGACTCGCAAAACAAGGAAGGCAATCGGAGCGTCGGTCTCGGGGCGTTACAGCGGCGCCCCCCTTTCCTTCTCCCTCTCCCCCTTCCTTTCCCCCTCCTAGTAGGAGTAGGAAAGAAGGGAGTCCTACTCCTACTAGGAGGAGGACTCCTCCTCCTCGCGTGCCCTGCAAGGGCTGGCCGGCCTCCCCCTTGCTCCTTTATATACGGGGGCAGGGGGCACCTCTAGACACACAAGTTGACCAGTTGATCTCTCCTAGCCATGTGCGGTGCCCCCCTCCACCATAATCCACCTCGATTATATCGTAGCGGTGCTTAGGCGAAGCCCTGCGTCGGTAGCATCATCATCACCGTCATCACGCCGTCGTGCTAACGAAACTCTCCGGCGAAGCTCTGCTGGATCGGAGCTCGCGGGACGTCATCGAGTTGAACGTGTGCTGAACTCGGAGGTGCGGTCGTTCGATACTTGGATCGGTCGGATTGTGAAGACGTACGACTACATCAACCGCGTTGTTCTACCACTTCCGCTTTCGGTCTACGAGGGTACGTGGACACACTCTCCCCTCTCGTTGCTATGCATCACCATGATCCTGCGTGTGCGTATGAATTTTTTTGAAATTACTACGTTCCCCAACAGTGGCATCCGAGCCAGGTTTATGCGTAGATGTTATATGCACGAGTAGAACACAAGGGAGTTGTGGGCGATACAAGTCATACTGCTTAGCAGCATGTCATACTTTGGTTCGGCGGTATTGTTGGATGAAGCGGCCCGGACCGACATTACACGTACGCTTACGCGAGACTGGTTCTACCGACGTGCTTTGCACACAGGTGGCTGGCGGGTGTCAGTTTCTCCAACTTTAGTTGAACTGAGTGTGGCTACGCCCGGTCCTTGAGAAGGTTAAAACAGCACTAACTTGACGAACTATCATTGTGGTTTTGATGCGTAGGTAAGAACGGTTCTTGCTCATCCCGTAGCAGCCACGTAAAACTTGCAACAACAAAGTAGAGGACGTCTAACTTGTTTTTGCAGGGCATGTTGTGATGTGATATGGTCAAGACATGATCCTATATTTATTGTATAAGATGATCATGTTTTGTAACGGAGTAACGGCAACTGGCAGGAGCCATATGGTTGTCGCTTTATTGTATACAATGCAATCGCCTTGTAATTGTTTTACTTTATCACTAAGCGGTAGCGATAGTCGTAGAAGCAATAGTTGGCGAGACGACAACGATGCTATGATGAAGATCAAGGTGTCGCGCCGGTGACGATGGTGATCATAACAGTGCTTTGGAGATGGAGATCAAAGGCACAAGATGATGATGGCCATATCATATCACTTATATTGATTGCATGTGATGTTTATCCTTTATGCATCTTATTCTGCTTTGTTTTACAGTAGCATTATAAGATGATCTCTCACTTAATTTCAAGGTAAAATTGTTCTCCCTGAGTATGCACCGTTGCCAAATCGTCGTGCCGAGACACCACGTGATGATCGAGTGTGATAAGCTCAACGTTCATCTACAACGGGTGTAAGACAGTTTTGCACACGCAGAATACTTGGGTTAAACTTGACGAGCCTAGCATATGCAGATATGGCCTCGGAACACTGAGACCGAAAGTTCGAGCGTGAATCATATAGTAGATATGATCAACATAGTGATGTTCACGATTGAAAACTACTCCATTTCACGTGATGATCGGTTATGGTTTAGTTGATATGGAACACGTGATCACTTAGATGATTAGAGGGATGTCTATCTAAGTGGGAGTTCTTAAATAATATGATTAATTGAACTTAAATTTATCATGAACTTAGTACATGATAGTATTTTGCTTGTCTATGTTGATGTAGATAGATGGCCCATGTTGTTGTTCCGTTGAATTTTAATGCGTTCCTTGAGAAAGCAAAATTGAAAGATGATGGTAGAAATTACACGGACTGGGTCCGTAACTTGAGGATAATCCTCATTGCTGCACAGAAGAATTACGTCCTGGAAGCACCGCTGGGTGCCAGGCCTGCTGCAGATGCAACTGACGATGTTAAGAACATCTGGCAGAGCAAAGCTAATGACTACTCGATAGTTCAGTGTGCCATGCTTTATGGCTTAGAACCAGGGCTTCAACGACGTTTTAAACGTCATGGAGCATATGAGATGTTCCAGGAGTTGAAGCTAATATTTCAAGCAAATGCCCGGATTGAGAGATATGAAGTCTCCAATAAGTTCTACAGCTGCAAGATGGAGGAGAATAGTTCTGTCAGTGAACATATACTCAAAATGTCTGGGTATAACAATCACTTGATTCAACTGGGAGTTAATCTTCCGGATGATAGTGTCATTGACAGAATTCTTCAATCACTGCCACCAAGCTACAAGAGCTTCGTGATGAACTATAATATGCAAGGGATGGATAAGACAATTCCCGAGCTCTTCGCAATGCTAAAGGCTGCGGAGGTAGAAATCAAGAAGGAGCATCAAGTGTTGATGGTCAACAAGACCACCAGTTTCAAGAAAAAGGGTAAAGGGAAGAAGAAGGGAACTTCAAGAAGAACGGCAAACAAGTTGCTGCTCAAGAGAAGAAACCCAAGTCTGGACCTAAGCCTGAGACTGAGTGCTTCTACTGCAAACAGACTAGTCACTGGAAGCGGAACTGCCCCAAGTATTTGGCGGATAAGAAGGATGGCAAGGTGAACAAAGGTATATGTGATATACATGTTATTGATGTGTACCTTACTAGAGCTCGCAGTAGCACCTGGGTATTTGATACTGGTTCTGTTGCTAATATTTGCAACTCGAAACAGGGACTACGGATTAAGCAAAGACTGGCTAAGGACAAGGTGACGATGCGCATGGGAAATGGTTCCAAATTCGATGTGATCGCTGTCAGCACGCTACCTCTACATCTACCTTCGGGATTAGTTTTAGACCTAAATAATTGTTATTTGGTGCCAGCGTTAAGCATGAACATTATATCTGGATCTTGTTTGATGCGAGACGGTTATTCATTTAAATCTGAGAATAATGGTTGTTCTATTTATATGAGTAATATCTTTTATGGTCATGCACCCTTGAGGAGTGGTCTATTTGTGATGAATCTCGATAGTAGTGATACACATATTCATAATGTTGAAGCCAAAAGATGCAGAGTTGATAATGATAGTGCAACTTATTTGTGGCACTGCTGTTTGGGTCATATTGGTGTAAAGCGCATGAAGAAACTCCATACTGATGGACTTTTGGAATCACTTGATTATGAATCACTTGGTACTTGCGAAACATGCCTCATGGGCAAGATGACTAAAACGCCGTTCTCCGGAACAATGGAGCGAGCAACAGATTTGTTGGAAATCATACATACTGATGTATGTGGTCCGATGAATATTGAGGCTCGCGGCGGGTATTGTTATTTTCTCACCTTCACAGATGATTTGAGCAGATATGGGTATATCTACTTAATGAAACATAAGTCTGAAACATTTGGAAAGTTCAAAGAATTTCAGAGTGAAGTGGAAAATCACCGTAACAAGAAAATAAAGTTTCTACGATCTGATCGTGGAGGAGAATATTTGAGTTACGAGTTTGGTCTACATTTGAAACAATGCGGAATAGTTTCGCAACTCACGCCACCCAGAACACCACAACGTAATGGTGTGTCCGAACGTCGTAATCGTACTTTACTAGATATGGTGCGATCTAAGATGTCTCTTACTGATTTACCGCTATCGTTTTGGGGTTATGCTTTAGAGACGGCTGCATTCACGTTAAATAGGGCACCATCGAAATCCGTTGAGACGACGCCTTATGAACTGTGGTTTGGCAAGAAACCAAAATTGTCGTTTCTTAAAGTTTGGGGCTGCGATGCTTATGTGAAAAAGCTTCAACCTGATAAGCTCGAACCCAAATCGGAGAAATGTGTCTTCATAGGATACCCAAAGGAAACTGTTGGGTACACCTTCTATCACATATCCGAAGGCAAGACATTCGTTGCTAAGAATGGATCCTTTCTAGAGAAGGAGTTTCTCTCGAAAGAAGTGAGTGGGAGGAAATTAGAAATTGATGAGGTAATTGTACCTGCTCCCTTATTGGAAAGTAGTTCATCACAGAAATCTGTTCCTGTGACTCCTACACCAATTAGTGAGGAAGCTAATGATGATGATCATGTAACTTCAGATCAAGTTACTACCGAACCTCGTAGGTCAACCAGAGTAAGATTCGCACCAGAGTGGTACGGTAATCCTATTCTGGAGGTCATGTTACTTGACCAAGGCGAACCTACAAACTATGAAGAAGCGATGGTGAGCCCAGATTCCGCAAAATGGCTTGAGGCCATGAAATCTGAGATGGGGTCCATGTATGAGAACAAAGTGTGGACTTTGGTTGACTTGCCCGATGATCGGCAAGCCATAGAGAATAAATGGATCTTCAAGAAGAAGACTGACGCTGACGGTAATGTTACTGTCTACAAAGCTCGACTTGTTGCGAAAGGTTTTTGACAAGTTCAAGGGGTTGACTACGATGAGACTTTCTCACCCGTAGCGATGCTTAAGTCTGTCCGAATCATGTTAGCAATTGCCACATTTTATGATTATGAAATTTGGCAAATGGATGTCAAAACTGCATTCCTGAATGGATTTCTAGAAGAAGAGATGTATATGATGTAACCGGAAGGTTTTGTCGATCCAAAGGGAGCTAACAAAGTGTGCAAGCTCCAGCGATCCATTTATGGACTGGTGCAAGCCTCTCGGAGTTGGAATAAATGTTTTGATAGTGTGATCAAAGCATATGGATTTATACAGACTTTTGGAGAAGCCTGTATTTACAAGAAAGTGAGTGGGAGCTCTGTAGCATTTCTGATATTATATGTGGATGACATATTGCTGATTGGAAATGATATAGAATTTCTGGATAGCATAAAAGGATACTTGAATAAGAATTTTTCAATGAAAGACCTCGGTGAAGCTGCTTACATATTGGGCATCAAGATCTATAGAGATAGATCAAGACGCTTGATAGGACTTTCACAAAGCACATACCTTGACAAAGTTTTGAAAAGGTTCAAAATGGATCAAGCAAAGAAAGGGTTCTTGCCTGTGTTACAAGGTGTGAAGTTGAGTCAGACTCAATGCCCGACCACTCCAGAAGATAGAGAGAAAATGAAAGATGTTCCCTATGCTTTAGCCATAGGCTCTATCATGTATGCAATGCTGTGTACCAGACCTGATGTGTGCCTTGCTATTAGCTTAGCAGGGAGGTACCAAAGTAATCCAGGAGTGGATCACTGGACAGCGGTCAAGGACATCCTAAAATACCTGAAAAGGACTAAGGATATGTTTCTCATTTATGGAGGTGACAAAGAGCTAGTCGTAAATGGTTACGTCGATCCAAGCTTTGACACTGATCCGGACGATTCTAAATCGCAAACCGGATACGTGTTTACATAGAACGGTGGAGCTGTCAGTTGGTGCAGTTCTAAACAAAGCGTCGTGGCGGGATCTACGTGTGAAGCGGAGTACATAGCTGCTTCGGAAGCAGCAAAATGAAGGAGTCTGGATGAAGGAGTTCATATCCGATCTAGGTGTCATACCTAGTGCATCGAGACCAATGAAAATCTTTTGTGACAATACTCATGCAATTGCCTTGGCAAAGGAATCCAGATTTCACAAGAGAACCAAGCACATCAAGAGACGCTTCAATTCCATCCGGGATCAAGTCCAGGTGGGAGACATAGAGATTTGCAAGATACATACGGATCTGAATGTTGCAGACCCGTTGACTAAGCCTCTTCCACGAGCAAAACATGGTCAGCACCAAAACTCCATGGGTGTTAGAATCATTACTGTGTAATCAAGATTATTGACTCTAGTGCAAGTGGGAGACTGGAGGAAATATGCCCTAGAGGCAATAATAAAGTTATTATTTATTTCCTCATATCATGATAAATGTTTATTATTCATGCTAGAATTGTATTAACCGGAAACATAATACATGTGTGAATACATAGACAAACATAGTGTCACTAGTATGCCTCTACTTGACTAGCTCGTTAATCAAAGATGGTTGAGTTTCCTAACCATAGACATGAGTTGTCATTTGATTAACGGGATCACATCATTAGGAGAATGATGTGATTGACTTGACCCATTCTGTTAGCTTAGCACTTGATCGTTTAGTTTACTGCTATTGCTTTCTTCATGACTTATACATGTTCCTATGACTATGAGATTATGCAACTCCCGATTACCGGAGGAACACTTTGTGTGCTACCAAACGTCATAACGTAACTGGGTGATTATAAAGGTGCTCTACAGGTGTCTTCGATGGTACTTGTTGAGTTGGCATAGATTGAGACTAGGATTTGTCACTCCGATTGTCGGAGAGGTATCTCTGGGCCCTCTCGGTAATGCACATCACAATATGCCTTGCAAGCAATGTGACTAATGAGTTAGTTGCGGGATGATGCATTATGTAACAAGTAAAGAGACTTGCCGGTAACGAGATTGAGCTAGGTATTGAGATACCGACGATCGAATCTCGGGCAAGTAACATACCGATGACAAAGGTAACAACGTATGTTGTTATGCGGTTTGACCGATAAAGATCTTCGTAGAATATGTAGGAGCCAATATGAGCATCCAGGTTCCGCCATTGGTTATTGACCGGAGACGTGTCTCGGTCATGTCTACATAGTTCTCGAACCCGTAGGGTCCGCACGCTTAAAGTTCGGTGACGATCGGTATTATGAGTTTTTGTGTTTTGATGTACCGAAGGTAGTTCGGAGTCCCGGACATGACGAGGAGTCTCGAAATGGTCGAGACGTAAAGATCGATATATTGGACGACTATATTCGGACACCGGAAGTGTTCCAGGTGGTTTCGGAGAAAACCGGAGTGCCGGAGGGTTACCGGAACCCCCCGGGAGAAATAGTGGGCCTTATGGGCCTTAGTGGAGAGAGAGAGGGCTGGCCTAGGGCTGGCCGCGCGCCCCTCCCCCCTGGTCCGAATTGGACTAGGAGAGGGGGGCGGCGCCCCCCTTTCCTTCTCCCTCTCCCCTTCCTTTCCCACTCCTAGTAGGAGTAGGAAAGAAGGGAGTCCTACTCCTACTAGGAGGAGGACTCCTCCTCCTGGAGCGCCCTGCAAGGGCCGGCGGGCCTCCCCCCTTGCTCCTTTATATACGGGGGCAGGGGGCACCTCTAGACACACAAGTTGATCAGTTGATCTCTCGCAGCCGTGTGCGGTGCCCCCTTGTGACGCCCGGATAATTAACCTACAGTGAACCTCTGCTAATGATGCCACGTCACCTCGGTTACTGTTGATAAACTCGCGTTGATTCGAAACCAATTCAAATTTAAATTCAAAATCAAGTCAAACGATAAAGCTTTTCAAATATTAAAACTAAATTGTTCGTGTTGTGCCAAATAATGCATAGGTAATTATGGCAGAGAAACCACACTTTTGTAAAATGTCTGAATACTCTAAAATGAGTAAAACAGTAGCAAAAAACAATTATTTAAATGCTTTTAAAATGATAAACAATTACAAACTGTTATATTTAGGTGCCAAGTTAATTGTGGCAGTGGTATAATTACTATTACTAATTTAGGAGCTAACTATATGTTTTACAAAACTAAAACAATTTGAAAGATGAAATAAACAGAAAAGAAATTAAAGGATAAAAGAAAAACGAAAAAACCAAAAGGATAAACCCCCACCCCCTGGCCCAACTGGACCAGCCGACCCAGCAGGCCACCATGGCCGGCCCAACTGGCCCAACCAGCCACCCCCTCTTCCCTTATCCAACCACCCGGTGAAACCCTAACCCCCCACCCACGCCCCACTCGCCCCCCCCCACTCCCCCACGATCCCCTTCTCCCTCCCCAT
>NC_057805.1:89768278-89769213 GCF_018294505.1 Triticum aestivum
CCGCTGCGCCCCTTTGCCGCCCTCCACTGCTGTTGCCGCGCCCCGGCGCCGCCCCACCGTGGCCTCGCCACTACCGCCTCCGGCGGCCGGCCTCGCCGTGCCCTGCTGTCGTCGGCGCCCCCCTGGTGGCCTGGGCAGACGCCCAAATGGTCTGGGCACCCGGCACCCTTTACACCCGCACCCTATGCCCGTTAAGCCCCCGGGTCGCTGACGAACGGGGCCCACCAGCCCCAGAACGTTTTTATAAAAAAAAAGAATTAAAAAAATATATAATAATGAAAATAAATAATTAATTAATTAATTAAAGAATTAATTAACTTAATTAATTTTGATTAATTAAACTAAACTACTAATTAAACTAATTAATCATGATTAGTTAGTATAGTCAATGACGTACGGGACCCACATGTCAGGTTGACCAGTCAACCCCTGTTGACTGCTAACGTCAGCATGACATCATGCTGACGTCATAAATGCAATTTCGAATTAAAATAATCTGCTGAAAATGATTTAAAACTTTAGAAATTAATATAAAATAATCTGTAACTCGGATGAAAATACTTTGTACATGAAAGTTGCTCAGAACGACGAGACGAATCCGAATACGCAGCCCGTTCGTCAGCCACATGTCCCTAGCATAGCAAACGTGCAACATTTCACCTCCGGTTCATCTGTCCGAAAACGCGAAACGCCGGGGATACTTTCCCGGATGTTTCCCCCCTTCGTTGGTATCACCTACTACCGCGTTAGGGCACACCTAGCACCGCGTATTGCCATGTTACGCTTTGTGATGCTTTGATTGCTCTGTTATTTATTGTGTTCCCCCTCCGTTACTTCTTTCCGGTAGACCCCGAGACTGCCGGCGACCCCCAGTTCGACTACGGAGTTGACGACCCCTCCTTCTTGCCAGAGCAACCAGGCAAGCCCCCCCCCCC